>NC_051429.1:1768664-1778664 GCF_015228065.2 Penaeus monodon | reverse complement strand
GGGATTGAGTATAGTAAAGTAAAAGTTTTCTAGATTTTACTATTTTTGACTTTACAATATAATTACAGTAAGTTATTTTTTTCTAGAAATACATTCAATGCTTATTAAAATGGAATGTTCTTTAAAAAATCGATAAAAATAACTGACAAGCTCTGCTTACCTGTATAACAACCAACGACACCCTGGCCATAGTCCCTCCGTATATCTCTCTTGAACGGCGCCTCTCAGACGACTGAGGCAGCGACCCGGGGTCAGCCTACCGGTCGCTCTCTCGCACGAATCAGCATCACTGATGTCTCGTTATCACGGTTTTTTCCACTTGTGCCAAGCACCCGTGATTTTCCTTTCTTCTTAGCACTTGTGGAAGATTCCTAGTCTTCCACAGAGACAGGGGGGCGGACCGACACTCAAATAAAGCGAGAGAGGGAAGAGAGAGAGAGAGAGAGAGGAGAGAGAGAGAGAGAGAGAGAGAGAGAGAGAGAGAGAGAGAGGAGAGAAGAGAGGAGCGAGAGAGAGAGAGAGAGAGAGAGAGAGAGACTGACACACAAAGCGGGATAGATAGATAGATAGATAGATAGATAGAGATAGATAGATAGATAAGATTTCTTTTTTTTCTTCTTTTCTCACACACACAAGCGGAGGGATGGATAGATAGCTAGATAGAGAGATTAGATAGAGGAGAGAGAGAGAGAGACGGAATGATACAAAAACACAATGCGAGAGGGAGAGAGATAGAGAGTGAGAGAGGGAGAAAGGAGAGAGAAGACGAGAGAGAGAGACGAGAGAGAGAGAGGAGAGAGAGGAGAGAAAGACGAGAGAGAGGAGAGACAGACCGACACACGCCACAAAAGCGAGAGAGAGAGAGAGAGAGACGAGAGAGGGAGAGATGGAGAGCGAGGGTGAGAGAGAGAGAGACCGACACACACAAAGCGAGAGACATAGATACGTAGATAGATAGATAGATAGATAGAGAGAGAGAGAGAGACGGAATTATAAACAAACAATGCGAGAGAGAGAGAGAGAGAGAGAGAGACAAAATGATACACAAACATTGCGAGAGAGAGAGAGAAAGCACCCGTGATTTTCCTTTCTTCTTAGCACTTGTGGAAGATTCCTAGTCTTCCACAGAGACAGGGGGGCGGACCGACACTCAAATAAAGCGAGAGGGAGAGAGAGGGAGAGAGGAGAGAGAGAGAGAGACGAGGAGAGAGAGCAGAGAGGAAGAGAGAGACAAGAGCCGGAACGGGAGAGAGAGAGAGAGAGAGAGAGGGACGAAATGGATACACAAACATGCGAGAGAGAGGAGAGAAGAGAGAGACGGAGAGAGAGAGAAGCCGATGAACACAAAGCGGAGATAGATAGATAGATATAAGATAGATAGGATAGATAGATCGTAGATGATAGATAGACGAGCAGAGAGAGAGAAGACTGAGAGGAGAGAGCGAGAGAGAGAGACGAGGAGAGAGAGAGAGAGGGACACACACATAAGCGAGATAGATAGATAATAGATAGATGGAATAGATAGAGAGAAGAGAGAGAGAGAGAGACGGAATGATACAAAAACAATGCGAGAGAGAGGGTGGGGAGATAGAGAGAGAGAGAGAGAGAGAAAGAGAGAGAGAGAGAGACAGACCGACACACGCACAAAGCGAGAGAGAGAGAGAGAGATGAGAGAGGGGGGGGGGGGGGGGGGGATGAGAGAGAGAGAGAGAGAGACCGACACACACAAAGCGAGAGACATAGATACGTAGATAGATAGATAGATAGATAGATAGATAGAGAGAGAGAGAGAGAGACGGAATTATACACAAACAATGCGAGAGAGAGAGAGAGAGAGAGAGAGAAGGACGAGCGAGGAGGAAGAGAGTAGAGAGAGAGAGAGAGAGAGACTGACACACACAAAGCGGGATAGATAGATAGATAGATAGATAGATAGAGAGAGAGAGAGAGAGAGAGACAAAATGATACACAAACATTGCGAGAGAGAGAGAGAGAGAGGAGAGAGAGAGAGGGGGGCGAGAGAGAGAGAAGAGAGAGAACGAGATATGAGAGAGAGAGAGAGACTGACACACACAAAGCGGGATGATAGATAGATAGATAGATAGATAGATAGAGATAGATAGAGAGAGGGAGAGGCCGACACACACAAAGCGAGATAGATAGATAGATAGATAGATAGAGAGACGAGAGAGAGAGGAGCGAAAGAGAGAGAGAGAGAGAGAGAGAGAAGAGACGGAAGATACAAAAAGAAGGGAGAGAGGAAAGAGGAGAGGGAGGAGAGTGAGAGGAAGGGAGAGAGGAGGAGGGAGGAGAGACGAGTGGGAGAGAGGGGAGAGGGAGAGAGAGAGAGAGATGAGAGAGAGAGAGAGGGGAGATGGGAGAGAGAGGGCGACGGAGAGAGGGCGAGAGAGAGAGAGGATAGAGGAGGAGATGGGAGAGGAAGGGAGGGGAGGAGAGAGAGAGGGAGAGAGGCGGAAAAATGATAAAAATACAAGCGGACGAGAGGGACGTGACAGAGAGAGGGAGAGAGCCGTAGAGAGAGAGAGAGAGACGAGAGGAGAGGATGCGAGAGAGAGAGAGAGAAGACGCGGAGAGAGAGGAGATGGAGAGAGAGGAGAGAGAGAGGACGAGAGAGAGAAGAGGAGAGAGATGAGAGAGATGAGAGAGAGAGAGAGAGGTGGGGGGGGGGGGGGGGCGGACAACACACCACACAATGCGAGAGAGAGAGAGAGGGAGAGAGAGGAAAGGCGCGACCGACATACAAAACAATGATGAGAGAGAGAGGAGAGGAGGATGAGAGAGAGGGGAGAGGAGGAGGAAGATGTTGCGAGATTGGCAGAGGAGAGAGAGGAGGAGGAGAGGAGAGGGGAGAGAGAGAGAAGCGGGAGGGGGAGAAGGAGAGAGGGATGGTGAGTAGGGGGAGATAGTTAGGAGGAAGAGTGGGACGAGACGTGACGTGGGGAGGAGAGAGAGAGAGGGAGTGAGAAGAGATAGAGAAGTGAGAGGGAGAGAGATGAGAGAGGAGGGAGAGAGAGAGAAGAGAGTGAGAGGAGAGGAGAGAGAGGACGAGAGGTGGAGAGTGAGAGAGGGATGAGAGAGAGAGAGAGAGAGAGAGTGGGGGGGAGGGGGGGATGTGGAGAGAGAGAGAAGAGAGGGGAGAGAGGAGACTAGAGGAGACCGACACACACAAAGCTGACGGATGGAGAGAGAGATAGATAGACTAGATAGACAGACAACGAGAGATAGAGAGAGGAGAGATTAGAAGATAGACAGATTAGATCGAGAGAGAGAGAGAGAGAGAGAGAGAGGGGGGGTGGGGGCGCGAGGTGGGGCGACACACACAGAAAGGAAAGAGAGAGAGAGAGATGATGAAAGAGACGAGAGAGAGAGAGAGAAGGATAAGAGAGAAGAGAGGGTGATGAGAGATTGAGAGGAGAAGGGAGAGAGAGACCCGAGAGGAGAGAGATGAGGAGGAGAGAGGAGAGAGAGAGAGAGGAGAGAGGAGAGACGATGAGGGGCAGAAGGAGGATCGTGAGGGGGAAGAGAGGTGGAGAAAGAGACGCCGGAGAGAGAGGGAGGGAGAGGAGTGGAGTGAGAAGAAGAGAGAGAGGAGACGATAGAAGAGAGAGAAAGAGACGGACCGGACAACACAACACACAAAGAGAAGCGAGAGAGATAAAAGCGAGAGAGCGAAGTTTCAATTTCAATTTTTTCAATTTCAAAACCACTCAGTCTATAAATTATAATGGGTGTCTATTTCAAAAGTATAATGTTACAATTATATAATAAAGATGTTATATATATAGATATCATACAAGTTTGTTTAACAAGATTAGACAGAAACATTAATATCACAAATGACTGAAATATCGTGCTTGGCTGATGTTTGAACGCCTGATGTCATTGATATTTCAATAAGATGTTCTTTCACTTTGTTTTAAATGTCTTTTTGTTGGAGATAGTTCTAAGATTTTCTGTTAGTTGGTTCCAGATCACCAGTCCTCGGGATTGCCATATTCCTTGTCCCGGTTTCAGTGTTCGGTCTTTCTTATATATGGGAGTTATTTTGCATTTTATGGACACCTGTTATGTTACCTGTTGTTTGTGTAGGTAATAGCCAGTTTAGTTAATTTCCTGTTTGATTTTAAGATTAGAATACGTGTGTCATAAGGGAATTCTGATGTACTTTAGCCATTGTAGTTTGTTTATATGTAGTGTGATGTGGTCATATCTATTACATTGCCTAGTGCTACTCTTGCGTGAAGTTCTGTAGTTCTTGGGTCTTTTTTATTGGGGTTTGTTTTGTGGTAGCCCCAGATGATTAAGACAGTAATTAATGATACACTAAGTGCTAGTGTTGTCAACAGTAATTCTGTTTCTGTGTGTTTTTTTTTTTTTTACGTGATTTAAGTATATCAGAGTGCCCATTACTTTTCTGTAGATGTTGATCAATGGTGTCTCAAAATGTATCTATTCTACGTGTACCCTAGATTTTTTTACTGTTGTGTGTTGGGTTTGAGGTTTGCGCAGCAACCGTGGAAGCTATAACTATGTTTGTGGGTATTTTTACTATGTTTTGACGGCTGCCTATAAAAACACATTGTGTTTTTTTGTGGATTTAGATTCACGCCATTCATTTTTTTGCTTCTGTTAGGCTCTGTTTGGTTTTTCTTATCAATTCATTTAGGTTGTTAAAGAGGCAGCGTGAAGGAATGTGAGTCGTCGGCCCCGTACTGAATATGAAGACTTTTTTTTTCAATTGATGACAGGATCAATTAATGAATATAAAAATAAGATTGGGCCTAGGATGGACCTTGTGGAACACCGAACGAAATTGGTTGCTTTGATGATACTTTTTACATGGATTGACTGATGTGTTCCGCAGACAGGTAACTTTTGAACCAAAAATTATCAATTTCGTGCCTTTGTTAGTTTCCTTACAAATAATTATGGCTGACACTGTCCAAGGCCTTTGTAAATCACATAGAGTGAGCAAAATTGATCTGGTTGTCTATATTTTTATAAATTCATTTGTGACTTTTTAATAATACCTGTTTCGGTGATTAGTTTATTCTTAAAACCGTGTTGCGTGTTAGATATAAGTTTATTCTCTTACAAAAATGATGGTTAATTGGTCTATTTTCGAGAACTTTAGAGATATTATTGGTAGTATAGTGATGGTTCGATAATTAGTAATTCGGCTCTGCCACCGTAACTGAAAATATGTGTTAGAATTCCATTGTTTCCAGAGTGAAAGGATAAACCCTGTGTGGCTATGGATGTAATAAAATGACCAAAGAGTTGCAATTGCTGGTACATATCGTTTATGAAACGATGTGCAAGCCATCCGCTCCCACGGAATTCGTCTTTCTTAAGTGTTTTTTGTCAAATACCTGTTTCAACTCCTAATGACCTGCCCGGTCGAAGAAGTTGTTGTAGTTGCGTTTCGTTATGTTGTGTCTTGATATGTAGGGGCGATTAGTCTCGGTTCCATAAAGTGCGTCTCCCGACTTCTGCAAAAAAAAAAAGTTATTAAAGTGTTCCATGTTGTTTATGGAAATATCTGTATTTTGCTTTTTCTTAGGCTATAGGTATTACTAATTTCCATGATCGGCAGAATCGTTTATACAGTCATTGAATTTACTTTTAAAGTAATTAAATTTGTGTGATAATTGAGTGTTCACATTCCTCTTGCTTATGTTGTATTCAGCCTAAAGGGTGGTTCATATCTGTATTATTTGAGAGCTTTATGAGAATTGGTATCATTTATGACCCTCTTATGTGTCCACTTATCCAAGGGGCGGGGAGGACGTCTAACTTGTTTTTGGTTTTAAAAGGTGTGGAAGGAACCGATACCGTTCTTTATCACATGTGTCCAACGTCTCTGTTGTTAAGATCTCCGAGAGTCAACGATTCGTTGGCAATATGTTGGACAGAGTTAATTAAGGATTCTATTGTGTTAAGTCGCGAGAGGTTTTAGTGACTGGTTTTCGCTTTGTTTTTTCTACTAAAAGGATTGTGCAACTAGGATCTCACTAGCTCCATAGACATTACCTGTCTACTCATACTTGAGTGGGGACTCGGTAGAAATTTGACTTAGCAAGTCAAATGCTAAGTCAGTTGTTACTGAGGTATTTATAGAAAGATGGAATAATGCAATGGCGCGTGATATTGATAAATAACGCCCCCCTGACCAAGACTGGAACGTAGGTCACTCCTGGTATGGAACCGGAAGCCAGTGCTAAAATAACATGGCGAGTGGCCTGGTTGTTTAGCACTGGCCTCTGGTTTCATTACCCGGTATGTGACTAAGGTTCGGTCTCTGGTCAGGAAGGGTGTTATTTATGTATATATATATATATATATAATATATCTATATATATTATATATATATATATATATATATATATATATGTATATATATAATCATGCACCCCTAAATATATGTATATATATATATATATTCTATATATATATATATATATATATATATATATATATATATATAATATATACCATCCCCATATATATATATATACTATATATAATATATATATACATATATATTATATATATATATATATATATTATATATATATATCTATATATATATATGTGTGTGTGTGTGTGTGTGTGTGTCGTGTGTGTGGTGTGTGTGTTGTTGTACTTGTATATAGATAAATATAATATATATATATATATATACATAATAATATATATATTATATATATTATATATATGTTCACTCTCTTTCTTTTTCTCAAATCTCTCTCTCTCTCTCCTTCTATCACTCGTTCTCTCTCTCACTATTTCTCTCCTCTCCTCTCTCTCTCTTCTATCTCTCTCTCCCTCTCTTCTCTCTCTCTCAACTTCATTTTCATAGCTCCTTATGGACCTCTCTCTCACTCCATTTCTAATCCGTTCCTCTTCATCAACTCCTCTCCCTCTCGTTCGTGTTTCTTCCGCTCTGCCTTTTTTCGTCTAGGTTGAGGTAAGATAAGGGAGAGGTTGAGTTTATTGGGGTAAGTAAGTTAGGTACGTAGTTAAATAGTGGTAAATTAAATTACGGTTACCGTTTGTTAGTATTAGAATGATAGCTTAGGTAGGTTATGTTAGAAAAAGTTTGTTAGATGCTAGGTGAGTTAGAATCGTAAGGTAGGTTAGCCTAGGAAATATTATGTTCATGCATCATCAGCCTTGATGGGTCCGATGTTGGACGTACGCTTCCCCAATTGTCTTGGTAGAAATATTATGTTACTTAGGATAAATTAGTTATTTTAGGTTAGGTTAAGTCAGTTAAGTAATATGGTTAGGTTAGGTTAAAAACCTACAATATTGTTATTTAGTTGTTATTTTAGGTTAGGTTATATTAGGCTAGGATTTTTATGTTAGTTTATAATAATTATGTTAGGTAAGAATCGTGAAGTTAAGTTTGGTTAGAAATGTTAGATTAGATTAGAATCACTATATTACATTAGGTTAAAATCGTTATTTGGGCTAGGTTAGGTTGGATTTAGATTAAATGGGTTAGGTAGGTCTATGTTAGATTAGGTTAGCTTCTAGTTAGGCTAAGGCAAAGTTAAGTTAAGTTCGATATATTTAGTTAGGTAGGTTAGGTTAGGTTACAGTTTAGATTAGGTAGGTTAGGTTCAGGTTAGGTCTAGGTAGGATTAGGTTAGTTCTAGGTCTAGGTTAGTTAGGTTTTGTTTGTGTTAGGGTAAATAGGGTAGATTGGGTTACGTTAGGTTTAGGTTAGGTTAGGATAGATTTAGGCTAGGTGAGTTTTTGATTACAATGAGGTTAGGTTTTAAGTATCGATTAAATTTAGGTTGGGTGTTGGATTATGTTAAGTTAGGGTTAGTTAGAATAGTTTGTTAATTATTAGGAATTGTTAGGGTAGGTTATAATCATAAAATAGGTTTAGGCTAGAAAGTTACATTAGGTTACATTTAGATTAGTTAGGTTAGGAGGTTAGGTACATTGAGGTTAGTTAGCTAGATTAGGTTATGTTAGATTAGGTTACGTTAGATTCAGTTAGAAAAGTAAGTTGGTTAAAAAGATAAGGTTCGTGGTTAGGTAGGGGATTACCATTTTTAGGTAGGTCCGGTTAGGTAGGTTAGGTTTAGGTTTAGATACTGGTTAGATAGAGATTAGGTTAGTTTAATTTGTAGGTTTAGGTTAGGTTAAGTCACGTTTAGGTTAGGTATGGGATTGTGTAGTATAATTTATAATTTAGAATGGTTATGTTAGAATCATAAAGTTAGGAAAGGTTAGGTTTAGGATAGATTAGGTGTGGACTAGGTTACTTGAGGATAAATTTAGGTTAGAAAGTTAAAGTTAGAATCATCATGGTTAGAACAAAGGTTAGAAATGGTTTCGTTGTTATAAATGTGGTATATGTTGGGTTAAGTTAGGTTTAATTTACAAAAGTTAAGCTAGATTTAAAATTAGAGAGGTACGTTTGGTTATGTTTTAGGTTAGTTTAGAAAAATTAAGTTTAGGTTAGGTTTAGGTTTTAGAAAAGGTATAGTTGGGTTAGAATTACTAAGTTCGGGTAGGTTATATGTATGTAGGTAGGTTCAGTTAGCTAGGTTAAGATTAGGTTAGATTATGATTAGATATGGTTAGATTTAGGTTGGGTCAGGCAATGTTTAGATTGGGTTAGGTTATGTGTAGGTTTAGGTTAGTTTAGCTCACGTTTACGTTAGGTTAGATATGGCTTAATGTTGTTTAGGTTAGGTAATGTTTAGAATGGTTAGGCTAGAATCATAAAGATAGGAAAGGTTAGAAATCTTAATTAAAAGTAGAGTCGTTTATTTTAGGTTATGTATAGGATGAGTTAGGTTAGGTTAGATATTTTTTTTCTCTCTAGGTTCGATTTGGTTACATTTAGGTTAGAATAGGTTAGAAACGTATAGGTACGAAAGTTTAAAAATGTAAAGTTAGAGTAGAATCGTTACTTTTTTAGGTTATGTTAGGTTAGCTTTAGGTTACCTTTATGATAAAATGGTAAGGTTAGAATTGTAATATTAGAAAAGGTTAGAAATTTTAAGTTAGGGTTCAGTTGTTAGTTTAGGTTAGTTATAGGTTGTGTGGGGTTAGTTTTAGGTTATGTTACATATAGATTAGGATAGGTTACGCTTTGGTTAGTATGGCTAGGTTTAGGTTTAGTAATGTAAGTTTTAGATTAAGTTCGAATCATCACAGTAGATTTTTTTTATTAGGTATCGTTACTAGGTGGTGCGTTTTAGATAGATTTGGGGAAGGTTTAGGTTAGGTTAGGCTATTCTGAAGTTGAGATAGGTTAGGTTAATTTTAGTTTAGATTAGGTATAAAGACATTAAATTAGGTATAAGGAAACACTTAACATCTGGCAATGTTGATATTTGAAGCTTCGAAAAAAAAAAAAAAATTGTAGGATAATGATAAATATTTTCCTTTTTAAAATTTATTTTATAGATTGGATATCCTATAATTTAAAGAAGACGCAATACTCACCTAAAATACAGGATCAGTAATTGTTTAGTATGATTCTAGGCTTTAATTATTTTTCGTTCCGTCATTGTTTATTTTTTTATTAATCGGACATTGTCTTCTATGATGACTACATTATTCACTTTCTGCATATGTTTCTTTCCCTAACAAAGCAAAACAAAACAATATATATGTATATATATAATATATATATATATATATATAGAAGAGAGAGAGAGAGATGAGAGAGACACAGACACACACCCACACCACACACACACACACACACACACACACACACACACACACAGAGACAAGAGAGAGACAGAGAGAGAATATAATAGATAGATATATATGTATTATATATATATATATATATAGATATATAATATATGTAACATATAATATATATATATATATATATAAATTATATCTATTATATATATATATATATATATAACATTAACAATTCCTTACAGAAGCATAGATCTGTCCGAGAGGATATATATAGATATACAAGGAAATA
>NC_051429.1:1753664-1763664 GCF_015228065.2 Penaeus monodon | reverse complement strand
CTTGAATGATACTTTTTTTCATGGATTTTGACTGATTGTGTTCTCGCACAGGTACTTTTGAACCACAATTATCAATTTCGTGATTTGTTAGTTCCCTTTACAAAGAATTTATGGCTGACCTGTCACAGGCCTTTGATAAATCACATAGAGTACAAATTGATCTGGTTGTCTATATTTTTATAATTTCTTGTGACTTTAATAAATACTTTTTTCGGTTGTATGTTTACTCGTAAAACCGTGTTGCGTGTTAGATATAAGGTTATTCTCTTACAAAATGATGTTAACTTGGTCCTGCAACTATTTTCTCGAGAATTTAGATATTAGTGGTATAAGTGATGGGTCGATAATTATTAATTTCCGTCTCTGTCACCGTAATCTGAAATAGGTGTTAGAATTCCATGTTTTTCCAGAGTGAAGGATAAACACCTGTGGCTATGGATGTATTAATAATGACTCAAATAGTATGCAATTGCTGGTACACTATCGTTTATGAAACGATGTGCAATGCCATCCGCTCCCACGGAATTCGTCTTTCTTAAGTGTTTTATTGTCAGAATAATTGTTTCAACTCCTACTGGCTGCGGTCTGAAGAAGTTTGTTGTAGGTTTCGTTTCGTTTATGTTGTGTTGATATGTAGGGGCGATTGTCTGTTCATAAGTGCGTCTCCCGACTTCTGCAAAAAAAAGTTATTAAAGTGTTCTATGTTGTTTATGGAAATATCTGTATTTTGTTTTTTTCTTAGGCTCTAGTGTATTTTCTATTTCCATGCTTCGGCAGAATCGTTTCTACATTCATTGAATTTACTTTTAAAGTAATTTAAATTGAGTAATTGAGTGTTTTCACATTCCTCTTCTTATGTTTGTATTCAGCCTAAAGGGTGGTGTCATATCTGTTTATTTTGAGAGCTTTATGAGTATTATTTGTATCATTTATGACCCTCTTAATGTTGTCACTTATCCAAGGGGCGGGAGGACGTCTAACTGTTTTTGTTTTAAAAGGTGTGGAAGAATCGATACCGTTCTTTATCACATGTGTCCACGTCATCTGTTGTTAAGATCTCCGAGAGTAACGATTCGTTGGCAATATAAGTTGACAGAGTAATTAAAGATTCTATTGTGTTAAGTCGCGAGAGGTTTTAGGGACTGGTTTTCGCTTTGTTTTTTCTACTAAAAGGATTGTACAACTAGGATCTCACTAGCTCCATAGACATTACCTGTCTACTCATACTTGAGTGGGCACTCGGTAGATTGAACTTAGCATTCAAATGCTAAGTCAGTTGTACTGAGGTATCTTTATGAAAGATGGAATAATGCCATGGCGCAGTGATTTGATAACTAACGCCCTCCCTGACTCAGGCTGGAACGTAGGTCACTCCTGGTATGGAACCGGAAGCCAGTGCTAAAATAACCATGTCGAGTGACCTGGTTGTTTTCACTGGCCTCCGGTTTCATACCCGGTGTGACTAAGGTTCGAGGTCCTGGTCAGGAGAGTTGTTATTTATATATGTATATATATATATATATACTATCTTATCTATTATATATATATATATATATATAACTCTTATTATATATATATAATATATATAATATATATATATATATATATATAGATTAAATGTATATATAATATAGATATTATATATATATTATATATATATATATATTATATATATATATATATATATATATATATATATATATATTATAATAATATATATATATATATATTATATCTATATGTATGTATATACATCCTATATATATTATATTTAATATATATATATATATATATATATATATAATATATATATATATGTGTGTGTGTGTGTGTGTGTGTGTGTTGTGTGTGTGTACTTGTATATAGATAAATAAATATATATATATACAATATATATTAGTATAGATATATATTTATATATATAGATATATATATTCACTCTCTTTTTTTTTCTTCACTCTCTCTCTCTCTCCTCCCCCCCCCCCTCTCTCTCTCTCTCACTCTTTCTCTCTCTCTCTCTCTCTCTACTCTTCTCTCTCTCTCTCTCTCTCACTCTTTCTCTCTTCTCACTCGTCTCTCTCTCTTTCCTCCTCTCTCTCTCGCTCTCTCTCTCTCTCTCTTTCTCTCATACTTCATTTCCATAGCTCCTTATGACCTCTCTCTCACTCCATTCTCTCCTTCCTCGTCCTCCTCCTCTCCCTCTCGTTCTTTGTTTCTTCCGCTTCTGCCTTTTTTCGTTAGTTGGGTAAGATAAGGAGAGGTTGAGTTTATGGGGGTAAGTTAAGTGGTACTTATGTTAAATAGGTAAATTAATTAGGTTTACGTTTGGTAGTATTAGCATGAATTGCTTAGGTTAGGTTATGTTTCAGAAAACGTTTGTTAGATTGCTAGGTTGAGTTAGATCTTCAGTTAGGTTACCTAGAAATATTATTTTCATTCATTTCATCAGACCCTTGAGGGTCCCGATGTTGGACATACGCCTTCCCCATTTGTCTTGGTAGCATTTATGTTTACTTTAGTATAAATTAGTTATTTTAGGTTAGGTTAAGTTAATATGGTTAGGTTAGGTTAAACCCATAATATTTGGTTATTTTAGAATGTGGTTATTTAGTTAGGTTATATTTAGGGCTAGGATTTTTAGGTTAGTTTAGGATAAGTGTGTTAGGTGAAAAGCGTAAAGTTAAGTTAGTTAGAAATGTTAGGCTAGGTTAGAATCCACTATTTTTGATTAGGTTCAAATCGTTATTTTGGTTAGTTAGGTTAATTTTAGATTAAATGGAGATAGTTAGGTCTAGTTAGATTTATGTTAGCTTAGTTAGGCTTTAGCAAAAGTTAAGTAAGTTAGGTTATATTTAGTTAGTAGGTTAGTTAGGTTACAGTTTGATTAGGTAGGTTAGGGTTAGTTAGGTCTATAGGATTAGGTAGTTCTAGGTTAGGTTAGTTTAGGTTTTGTTTGTGTTGGGTAATAGGGTAGAATTGGGTTTACTGTTAGGTTTAGGTTTAGTTTTAGGATAGATTTAGGCTAGGTGAGTTCTTTGATTACATGAGGTGGAGGTTAAGTAGCGTAAATTTAGGTTGGGATGTTTGGATTAGTTAAGTTTAGGGTTGTTTTAGAATAGTTTTTATGGATTAATATTAGAATTGTTAGGGTAGGTTATAATCATAAAATGGTTAGGCTATAATGTTACATTAGGTTACATTTAGATTACTTAGGTTAGGGTAGGTTAGGTTTACATTGGGTTAGTTAGCTTAGATATAGGTTATGCTAGATTAGGTTACGTTTAGATTCAGGTTAGAAAGCTAAGTTAGGTTAAAAGATAAGGTTCTGGGTAGGGTATACATATTTTAGGTTAGGTCCGGTTAGGTAGGTAGTTTTTAGGTTAATACTGGTTAGATAGATTAGGTTAGTTATCTTTATAGTTTTAGGTTAGGTTGAAGTCACGATTAGGTTAGGTATGGGATTGTGTAGTATAATTTCTAATTTAGAATGGTTTATGTTAGAATAAGTTAGGAAGGCTAGGTTTAAGATAGATTAGGTGTGGACTAGTTACTTGAGGATAAATTTAGTTTTAGAAAGGTTAAGTTATAATCATATGGTTAATAAAGGTTAGAAATGTTAGTTTGTTATTAAATGTAGGTATATGTTGGGTTAAGATAGGTTTCAGTTACAAAAGTTAAGCTTAGATTAAAATTAGAGTAGTACGTTTGGTTATGTTTAGGTTAGTTTAGATAAAATTAGGTTTAGATTAGGTTTAGGTTAGAAAAGTTAAGTTAGGTTAGAATGACTAAGTTCGGGTAGGTTATATCTATGTAGGTAGGTTCGGTTAGCTAGGTTAAGATTAGGTTAGATTATGATTAGATATGGTTAGATTTAGGTTGGGTCAGGAATGTTTAGAATGGTTAGGCTAGAATCATAAAGATAGGAAAGGTTAGAAATCTTAATTAAAAGTAGAGTCGTTATTTTAGGTTATGTATAGGATGAGTTAGGTTAGGTTAGATATGAGCTAGGTTAGATTTGGTTACATTTAGGTTAGAATAGGTTAGAAACGTATAGGTACGAAAGTTTAAAAATGTAAAGTTAGAAGTAGAATCGTTACTTTGTTTAGGTTATGTTAGGTTAGCTTTAGGTTACCTTTATGATAAAATGGTAAGGTTAGAATTGTAATATTAGAAAAGGTTAGAAATGTTAAGTTAGGGTTCAGTTGTTAGTTTAGGTTAGTATAGGTTGTGTGGGGTAAGTTTTAGATTAAGTTAGAGTCATACAGTTAGATTAGTATCGTTACTTTAGGTAGGTGAGATTTAGATAGTTTGGGAAGGTTTAGGTTGGTTAGGTATTTTGGATTTAGGATAAAGACATTAAATTAGGTATAAGGAAACACTTAACATCTAGCATTGTTGATTTTTGAAGCTTCGAAAAAAAAAAATGTAGGATAATGATAAATATTTTCCTTTTTAAAATTTATTTTATAGATTGGATATCTATAATTTAACGAGACATATACTCACCTAAAATACAGGATCAGTAATTGTATAGTATGATTCTAGGCTTTAATTATTTTTCGTTCCGTCATTGTTTATTTTTTTATTAATCGGACATTGTCTTCTATGATGACTACATTATTCACTTTCTTGCATATGTTTCTTTCCCTAACAAAACATATATATATATATATATATATATATATATATTATATATATTATATATATAATATATATTATATTATATATATACATAATATATACATATATAGATACACATACACAACAACACACACCCACACACACACACACACACACCACATATATATATATATATATATATATATAATAGATATATATATATGATATATATATATGTATATATATATATATATATATAATATATTATAATAATATAGATATATATATATATATATATATAGCACATTGCACTTCCTTACAGAAGCATAGATCTGTCAAGAGGATAATATAGATAACAGAGGAAATCTATTGTAATTGAAATAAATAGTGGAAAGAGAAGAAACGCGCATCCAGTCAGTTATTTTTCTAAGTAATTCCGCATTAATGACTACCTAACCTCCCTAGCCTTAAAATCATACATTAACCTAATTTACCCTAAGGAAACCTAACCTTTATTAATAAATATCATCTAAACAAACCCAACCTAACTTGACCTAACATAACGTAACATAACCTAAACTAACTTTAACAAAGCTAATAAACACGATATAACATAACCTAAACTAAACTATTAAACATTACCTAACCTAAAGGTAGTTAATCCTAACCTAAACTAGTAATCCTAACCTAACCTAATGTAATAAACCTAACCTAGCCGACAACTAACTTAACCTAACCCAACCTAATCCAGCTTAACCTAACCTATCCAGCCTAATCTAACCTAACCGAAATTTAACCTACCCGAACCCAACTTAATGTAAACCTAATGTTAATATGTCAGTTAGTATACATTTCCATTTTGCTTTATTTTATTTGTTGGAACTTACTATTGAGTTGACAAAGCCAAGGGATTTCACGATAAGGATAAGTCCGATATGCGAAGCTTAGCCTCTCGCGGGCTATGTCATGATGGGAGCCCGGCATGATTTCAGGATAGAATCACTCTAGGGTTATACCTTGTCGAAATCAATAACTATAGTAGTTTCTACTTATACTTCGTGCTTAGAAGTATTCGAAACTTATCTGTAAAGAAAAGTGTATAAGCTAAATAATATACACGGTCCACTGATGTTCATTCAAACAAAAAATTTGCTGTTCCATTTCTTTCCTGTATTTACTTTTTTTATCAGGGATTATAATTCCTTGTAATCTTGCATCGAAGTGCGTTAAATACATGATTCAGAATTTCATGTGGTACCGAGTACCGCTGTAAAATACTTTCAAAGTAAAACACTGATTGGTAATTTCTTTTGTTTTGGTTTAGGTTAGGTTTACGTTTATGTTATGTTTAGGTTAGGTTAGGTTAGGTTTCATGTAGGTTATGTTAATATGTTAGGTATGTAGTTTAGTTATTTAGGTTATGATATTTTTTGTTAGGATTAGTTTAGGTTAGGATATGTTTGTGTTTAGGTTAGGATATGTGTCTTGGTTAGGTTTTGCTACGTTTGAAGGTTAGGTTATGTCAGATATGTTAGGTGTTGTAGGTTGGTTATATCTATATTATTTGCTTGGGATTAGTTTAGTTAGTATATGTTAGGTTTAGCTACATTTAAGTTAGGTTAGATTAAATGAGTGTTTAGGTTGAGGTAGTTTTAGTTTAGTTTAGGTGTAGAAAAAAAACATCTAGTATAGTGATTTTTAAGGCCCTCGAGAAAGGCCCTCGAAGTATGTGATAACCTTTTTTTTCAGTGTAACAATAGGGATATTTCTAATTTGTATGCTTGTATTAGAAATCAAAGATGTAGTCAGAGAATTTCATTTCTAGCCCTTAACTATATTCGGTTCCAACTGTTTAATTATTAATATGATATCGAATGGTCGCTAATGATTAACAGAACCATATTTTACAACGCATCTTTTCCTGACGAATTTAAATATTGCACCTAAAATCCAACTTAATCTAACATAACTAAGAAAGGCAACCTAAACAAGACTGAAATAATAATAATTATAATAATTACTTTAATAATAATAATAATAAATAACACCTAATCTAACCGAAACTTAACCTACCTACCGCAAACCTAACCCTTACCTAACTATAACCGAATTTTCCCCTAACCAACTAAAACTGCAAAAACATAGCATAAACTAACCTAACCTTATCTAATCTACCATACTTAGTCTCACCTAACTTAAATGTCCATGGTATGTATAACGTCAGTAATTATGGTTTAACTTTTTTTTCTTTCTTTCTTTTATTGGGAAAAGAAACATACCTGACAGAGTGAATGATGTGTCATCATAGAAACAACAATAGCCGATTATTATAAAAAAACAACTTAAGCCTATTATCAGACTAAATACAAATATGAACGTGCGTTTTAGATGAGTATGTCTCGTGCAAGTTACCAGATACCAAGTCATGACTAATATTTATATATTATTATATATATATCATATATATCTAGATAATATATATATAGATATTACTACATATCTATACTATATATTATAACATATATATGATATATATATTATATATAGAGATTATATATAGAGATTATATATGTATATATATCGCATATATCTACCTATATATATATATATATCGATCATATATTTATATATATATCTATTATATATATATTATAGTATAGATATATATATCACTATCCTACACACAATTGATTTATCGAAGGTTCAAAGATCACCTTTGCTGTTTGTTTCCTTATACCTAACCTATACCCAAATCATTATTCCAAAGGTCTGACCTGAATAGTTTTAAATGTCTATTGCTTCCCTTATACCTAACCAAATCTAAATAAACCTAACTAACCATTAAATCTTCCCGCAATTAACCTAAACCTGATACCTAAGCGTCACCTAAACTACTAACCTAACTTCAACCTAACGTAACAGCAAGCTATACCCTCAGCTAAATCCACGATTGAAACCATAACTCAACTGTTTCTAGCCTTAACTAAACGTACGATACTACCCAACCATTCGACTGTAAACAAAGAGCAAACTATCGCTAACCCTTAAATAAACTAATCTTAAACCCAACCTAGCCTATCTACATACCTAAACTAAAATAACGATTCTAACCATACGACTTTAATCCAACTGTTTATAATAATAAAGTATGCAAAATAAATATATATACCTATAACCTACCTAACCCATCCCATACTACCGAAATAATGATCCTACAATAGTTTTAACATTTCTAACCATATTAACCTTCCGCATTCTAATCCTAAGTATTCAAATATTAAAGTAACCAAACTAAACTATTCCATATATAACCTAACCTAAACCTAACCTAATCAATCCCATATTTAAACTGAAAAAACGATTCTACCCTAGTTTTTAAACCTTTATAACATTTCCTAACTTTTAGAATAACTTTTGACTTTATGAAACTTAACTTTATGAACTTTATTAAACTTTATGACCTACCATTCTAAACTAACTAAGTAAAGTAACTAGCCCATACCTAACTTAAGCCTAAACTAACAAACCTAACCTAGGCCTAACTCCAAATTGTAACCCAATTTATACATTACCTAACTCCAGTCCTGAACCAGCCTACCGTATGTAACCATATCTAAACATAACATAACCTAATTACCGTAACCTTGGTGGGGTGCCTAATATAAACTAAGCAAATATAGGAGTTTTACTGAACTTCTCTACCTAATCCTAACCTAACCTAACCTAGATCTATCCTAATATCACAAAACTAATCTAATCAATTAAAATTAACCAAACATTCTAAATCTAACCTACTTAACCTAACACAACCTAAATTTACGTTACCTGACGTAACCTAAACGCAATCTAAACTAACCTTACCCATACCTACCCTAACCTAAATCCAACCTGACCTTTAAACTTAATCTAAACCTAACCAAACCCAACTTACACATTACCCAATCCAACCAAAACCTAACCTAACCTTTATCTAACCTAATCTAAGCTATATCTAACCGAAATATAATAAGCCTAAATTACCTAATCTAACTGCAACTTAACCTAATCTAACCTATCTAACCCAAATGTAACCTAAACACAACCTTACGTAACCTAAGCCTAACTAAGCTAACCAAATATAATCTAGACCTAACCTAACCTCCACCTAACTCAGCTAACCAAATCTAACCTAGACCTACCTAACCTCTTTCATTGAAATCTAACCTAACTTAACCTAAAATAACGATTCTAACTTTACCTATAATCCAACCAACCTTTCTCACTTAACCTAACCTAAACTAATCATTCTAATGGTAACATAAGTTACCCTACCTACCTAACGTAATTTAACTTACCTACTTACCCTAACCCACAAATTCAACCCATACGTATCCTTATCTTACATAACCTAACGAAAAAAGGCAGAGAGGATAGCAAACGAGAGGAGAGACAGAAGGAGGAAGAGCAAGAGAGGTAAAAGGAGCAAGGAAAAGTGTAAGATGAAAATAGAGAGGGAGAGAGGACAAAGGAGGTAAAGGGAGACAGAAGAGAGCAGGAATTAGGATGTAAGAGAGTAATAGAGAGAGAGAGAAACAGCCAGAAAAGAGAAAGAGAGAGAGGGAGATGAAAACATACACACACCACACACAAACACACACACATACACACACACACACACACACACACACACACACACACACACACACACACATATATATATATATAGTATATATATATATATATATATATATATATATATATATATATATATATATACATATATATCTACATATGTATACATACTATATCTCTCTCTCTATATATATCTATATATATATATATAGATATATCTATCTATAGTATATCTCTTTATCTTATCTCTTATATCTCTATCTCTATATCATATATATCTTCTATCCTATCTATCATGCCTATATATTCTCATATATCTCTCTATACGCATATCTATACTATCTATTCTCATGTATGTTATATCTACTACTCTATATTCTTATATATATATATATATATCTAATATATATATCATATCAGCATATATAGGAATACCTACATACATTCACACCATCCATCTTTGCGTATAAGGCCAACTGTTAGTGTACCTCTTACTTTGCAATATAACTACAGTGCGGGTCTTGCACGTCTGCAAAGCTGTTTTACTAGTAACCTTAATTTATTTAATTTTATATCTTGTAGAACTTGAGACCCTCATTTTATATAGTCTCAAAATGTAGATGCATTTTTCTACATCCTACTTGCTTCTTCTAACAATGAAAATAATCCTTCTCTCTCTCGGTATAACACCAAAGAAAACACAAGGAGGCCGACGAGCAAACAACCCAGAAGAGAGTTTACCGACAAGACTATTCATTTAGCTCTCCTT
>NC_051429.1:1722699-1730818 GCF_015228065.2 Penaeus monodon | reverse complement strand
AAAATTTTAAAAATTAAAACGAATTAATACTTACATATATATAATAACTACTTTTAATTAATTAAAAATTTAATTACAATAAAAACTTAAAAACTTATTTTAGTTATTAGTATTACGATTAATAAGTAAATTATTAATGAATTAATAGTATTATTTAAACTTATGTATTGCTAGTTTGGGGTTTGTAATAATTAAATTATTTATTTATTCTATTAGTATTAAGTATATAACTCTATGATCAAACCCAAATTAACTAAATAGATTTACAACCAAACCACTTTACTATTAAGTATCGAAATTTTAATAAGTTAATATTTACTATATTTTATAATAACGTAATTAGTTTAGTTCACAACGTAATGTTTTAGTGTAAAAATAACCTATAGATTATTATACTTTATCATTAATTCATAGTAACTTCTAACCATCGTAATTAACTAATATACTTAAACTAAAATAAATCATTTATCTTCTTTTATTTAACAGAAAATATACTAAAAGATATAATCGATGAATACTAAAGTAATAGCAAGGATTATAAATTAATGAATATAAAGAGATAAATTTAAATCCAAAGTAATGTAAAAAAATTAGAAAGAGAATCATAAAAAAGGGAGTATATTGGATGAAAATCAGTAAAGGAAAATAACATATAATCAATAAATCCAGACAAATACCCATAACAAAAACATACACAAATTATATATTATATATATATATACCAGATATCTAATATATATAAGTATATATTAAGATATATATATAATATATATTACCATCTATATATATATATCTATATATATATATATATATCATGGTTATATATATATATATATATATATATATACATAAGATATATATATATATCTAATATATAATATATATATATATATATATATATATATAATATATATATATACACCACACAGTATACACACACACCCACACACTCACACACACACACACACAAACAACACACACACACAAATATATATATAGATATAAATATATAGATATATATATATAATAATATTATATATATATATATAGTCATATTATTTAACATTTATATTATATTATATATAATATATATCTATAGATATTATATATATTATCTAGATATATTCATCTATATATATGTATGTAATGGTTGTGTGTGTGTGTGTATACTATATATATACATATATATATCTATATATATATATATATATATTATATATTATTATATATATATATATATATATATATATATATAATATATCTCTATGTCCATCTCTCTCTACACCTGTAATATATCTATATATATATCTATATATATATCTTAATATCTACGTAGTTGGTATCTACGTCTATATGTCTCTCTCTACCCTCATTTACTATATCTCTGTCTCTATCTCTTATATAATATTAACCTATAATATATCTATACTATCCTCTATATTCTATCTTATAATAATATCGGTGTGTGTGTGTGTTGTGTCACTGTGTGTGTGGGTGTGTGTAGTGTGGGTGTGTGTGTGTGTGTTGTGTTTGTGTGTGATGTGTGGTTCACGCGTGTATATATATTCTCTATATATATCTATATCATATCATATATATACTACTACTAATAATATATATATATATATACACACACACACCCACCCACCCACACATACCTATATATATATCTCTTCTATAATCTATATGATCTCTCTCTTATATTATCATATAATGATATATATATATATATAAATATCTCACTATACCCCCACACACACACACACACCAGACATATATATATATATAATATCTTATCTAGCATGTATATTAGATAATATAATATATCTATATATATATAGCTATATAGATATATATATATATCTATATATATATATATGATATAATATCTATATATATTCTCCATTTTATATATATAATATTTATTATATATATATTTTATATATATCTATATATATACTCTCTCTCTATACATATCTATATATATATACTATCTACATACGTTCATACACACACACACACACACACCACACACACCCCACACACCATATATATATATATAATCTATATATATATATATATATATTATATCTATAGATATTTATATCATATATAATAATATAATATATATCTGTATTGTGCGTGTGCGTGTTGTGTGTGTCTGTGTGTGTATTCTGTGTGTATGTTGTGTGGTTGCATGTGTGTAATATAATAATCATAATAACAGCCCCACACACATATATGTATCTATATTATATATATATATATAGAATATATATATATATAATATATATTATTATATATAATATATCATATAATATTACTATTTATATATATGGTATATATATATATATATAATTATCTCTATGTATATTTACTATATCTCTATATTTTTTTATCAGAATGTTTATATAGATATACGTAGGCTACTTTTTCTTTGTTTTTTGTATTTTTTTTTTACTTTTGTTAATTTTTATTTATTACCCAGGTTTTTTTTTAATTCTTCTAATAGCTAAATAAGTTTCACTTTTCTTTCATTCATTTCATCTAAATTATTTTACAACAAGACAAACGAGAGGTAATGGAAATGAGTCTGTCGGTACACCTCTTCCGGTTGTTTGCTCGTCCGGCCTCTTTGTGTTTTCCTGATATTCCCTACGTGAGAGAGAAGGATATTTTCATTTGTAGAAGAGCAAGTTAGAATGTAGAAAATGCTTCGTGACATTTTGAGAATATATAAATGAGGGATTCTCACGTTTTTCCAAGATATAACAAATTAAATAAAATTAATGTTACGAGTAAAAACAGGCTTGGCAGATGTGCAAAAGACCCTCATCTGTAGTATCCTATGCAAAGTAGAGGTACACAACATTTTGGCCTTATACGCAAAGATGGCTTTTGTGCATATATATATATATTATATATATATGCATATATATATATATGCAATATATATGTTATATATGTATGTTATATATATATATATATATATATATATATATATATATATATACATAATATATATATATATATATATATATATTATATGTGTATATATATATATTATATATATATATATATATATATATACAGATATATATATATTATATATTATATAGATATATATAGATAGATATATTATATATATATGTGTGTGTGTGGGTGTGTGTGTGTGTGTGTGTGTGTGTTGTGGTGTGTGTGTTTGTGTGTGCGTGTGTGTGTATGTGTGTGGGGTTTGTGTGTGGGTGTGTATGTTTTCATCTCCCTCCTCTCTTTCTCTTTTTCTGGCTGTTTCTCTGCTCTCTCTATTATTCTCTCTAATCTACTTCCCTTCTCTCTCTGTCTCCCTTACCTCTTTGTTCTCTCTCCCTCTCTATTTCATCTTACACCTTTTCCTGCTCCTTTTACCTCTCTTGCTCTTCCTCATTCTGTCTCTCCCGCTCGTTTCCTTGCTATCCCTCACTGCCTTTTTCGTTAGGTTATGTAAAATAAGGACCGTATGTGTTGAATTTTGTTGGGTTAGGTTAAGTTAGGTAAGTTAAATTACGTTAGTTAGTAAGGTAATTATGTTACATTAGAATGATTAGGTTAGGTTAGGTTAAGTGAGAAGTTTATGTGATTAACTAGGTATTAGAATCGTAAGTTTGTGTTAAGCGAGAACTTATTTAACGTTGTTTAGAAAAGTTATTTTAGGTTAGGTTTAGTTTACGCTTAGGTTCAAATGTTCAGATACGGTTAGAACCGTAAGGTTGGTTAGGGTTTAGAATCGTAATTTTAGGTTAAGTTAGGTTAGATTTCAATATTAGATTTGGTTAGCTGAGTTAGATGGAGGTTAGGTTAGGTCTAGATTATATTTGGTTAGCTTAGTTAGGCTTAGGTTACGTAAGGTTGTGTTTAGGGTACATTTGGGTTAGATAGGTTAGATTAGGTTAAGTTGCAGTTAGATTAGGTTACTTTAGGCTTATTATATTTCGGTTAGATATAGCTTAGATAGGTTAGATAAAGGTTGGTTAGTTTTGTTGGATTGGTAATGTGTAAGTTGGGTTTGGTTAGGTTTAGATTAAGTTTAAGTCAGGTTGGGATTTAAGGCTAGGGTAGGTAGGGTACGGTTATTTTTAGATTTCCGTTTAGGTTACTTCAGGTACGTAAATTCAGGTTGTGTTAGGTTAATTAGTTAGATTAGAATGGTTTGGTTAAGTTATAATTGTTAGATTATCTGTGATAATAGGGTAGATTAGTTAGGTTTTAGGTTAGGATTGGGATAGAGAAGTTCAGTAAAACTCCTATGATTATGCTAGGTCATATTAGGCGGTTAGGTTAATTAGGTATGTTTATGTTAGTATATGGTTACATAAAGGTTAGGCCTAGGTTCAGACTGGGTTAGGTAATGTTATAATTGGGTTACATTTGGATAGGCCTAGGTTCGGTTTAGCTTAGTTTAGGTTAAGTTAGTATGGGCTAGGTTACTTTATTACGTTTTAGTTTAGAAATGGTTTAGGTTAGATTCATAAAGTTAGGAAATGTTATCAATGTTAAACTAGGGTAGACTCGTTTTTTCAGTTTAAATATGGGATTGATTAGGTTAGGTTTAGGTTAGGTTATATGTGGGATAGTGTAGTTTAGGTTACTTTAATATTTGAATACTTAGGTTAGAATCGGAAGGTTAAGAATGGTTAGAAATGTTAAACTATTGTAGGATCATTATTTCGGTTAGATATGGGATGGGTTAGGTTGGGTTTAGATTGATTTTTTATGGTTGGACAGTTTTTGCTTTTGTACGGTAAGAATGGGTTGTTTAGTATCGTAAGGTTTAGTTTAGGGAGGCTAGAACAGTTTGATTTATGGTTTCAATCGTTTATTTAGCTTAGGTATAGCTTGGTTACGTAGGTTGAAGTTAGGTTAGATATAGGATAGTTTAGGTGACGCTTAGGTTATCTAAGGTTTATGTTAATTCGGGAAGATTTACTTAGGTTAGGTTTGGTTTTAAGATTTTGGTTAGGTATAAGGAAGCAATATACATTTAAAAGTCTTCACTGTTCAGACTTTTGGAATATGTATTTTGGGTTTAGGTTTAGGTATAAGGAACAACTAGCAAGTTTGTCTTTTGACCTTCGATAAATCAATATTGTGTAGGATAGTGATATATATATATATATATATATATATATTATATATATATATATCTATTATATTATATTATATATATTATATATATATATATACTGTCTATTATGCATATATATAACATATATATATATATATATATAATTTATATATATATATATATATATTATATATATAAGGTGTGTGTGTTGTGTGTGGTGTGTGGTGTGTGTGTGTGGCGTGTGTTATGTGTGCGTTTGTGTGCTTGTGTAGTGTGTGTGTGTTTTCATCTCCCTCTCTCTTTTTCTCTTTTCTGACTGTTTCTCTCTCTCTCTATTACTCTCTCTACATCTACTTCCTGCTCTCTCTGTCTCCCTTTACCTCTTTGTCTCTCTCTCCCTCTCTATTTTCATCTTACACCTTTCCCTTCTCCTTTTTACCTCTCTTGCTCTTCCTCATTCTGTCTCTCCCTCTCGTTCTTGCTATCCCTCTCTGCCTTTTTTCGTTAGGTTATGTAAGATAAGGATACGTATGGGTTGAGTTTGTTGGGTTAGGTTAAGATAGGTAAGTTAAATTACGTTAGGTTAGGTAGGGTAACTTATGTTACATTAGAATGATTAGGTTAGGTTAGGTTAAGTTAGAAAGGTTAGGTTGGATTACTAGGTAAGTTAGAATCGTAAGGTTAGGTTAATCTAGAAACATTATGCTACGTTAGTTTAGAAAAGTTATTTTAGGTTAGGTTAGTTTACGTTTAGTTTCAAATGTTTAGATAAAGTTAGTCCGTAAGAATCGGTTAGGGTTAGAATCGTTATTTAGGTTTAGTTTACATAAGGTTTTGTTTAGGCTACATTTAGGTTAGGTAGGTTAGGTTAGGTTAAGTTCCAGTTAAATTAGGTAGTTTAGGCTTATTATATTTCGGTTAGGTATAGCTTAGATTAGGTTATATAAAGGTTAGGTTAGGTTTTGGTTGGATTGGGTAATGTGTAAGTTAGGTTTGGTTAGGTTTAGATTTAGTTTAAGTCAGGTTGGATTTAGGTTAGGGTAGGTATGGGTAAGGTTAGTTTAGATTGCGTTTAGGTTACGTTAGGTAAGGTAAATTTAGGTTGTGTTAGGTTAAGTTAGGTTAGATTAGAATGGTTTGGTTAAGTTATAATTGTTAGGTTAGGTTATATTAGATTATTAGGTTAGAAATGTTAGGTTAGGTTACATTAACATTAGTAAGTTAGATTAGGTTAGGTTTAGGTTAGGTTAGGTTTAGGTTAGAGAAGTTCAGTAAAACTCCTATGATTAGGTTAGGTTATATTAGGGGGTTCGGTTAATTAGGTTATGTTTATGTTAGTATATGGTTTGATAAGGTTAGGCTAGGTTCAGATTGGGTTAGGTAATGTATAAATTGGGTTACATTTGGAGCAGGCCTAGGTTAGGTTAGGTTAGGTTTAGGTTAAGTTAGGTATGGGTTAGGTTAGTTTAACTTACGTTTAGTTTAGAATGGTTAGGTTAGATTCATAAAGTTAGGAAATGTTATCAATGTTAAACTAGGGTAGACTCGTTATTTCAGTTTAAATATGGGATTGTTGTTTTGTGTTAGGTTATATATATGGGATAGTTTAGTTTAGGTTACTTTAATATTTCAACACTTAGGTTAGAATCGTAAGGTTGAAAAAGGTTAGAAATGTTAAACTAGGGTAGGATCATTATTTCGGTTAGATATGGGATGGGTTAGGTTAGGTTTAGGTTAGATTATATATGAGATATGTTGGTTCTGCATACTTTTAAATTATAATAGATTAGAATCATACGGTTAGGAAAGGTTAGAAATATTAATCTAGGGTAGAATCGTTATTTTAGTTTAGGTTATGTTAGATAGGTTAGGTTAGGTTTAGATTAGGTTAGGTATGGGTTAGGATAGTTTTGCTTTTGTTTAGGGTAGAATGGTTAGGTTAGTATGGATGTTTAGTTAAGGGTAGAACTGTTAAGTTATGGTTCAATCATTGATTTAGCTTAGGTATAGCTTGTGTTAGGTTAGGTCCAAGTTAGGTTAGATATAGGTTAGTTTAGGTGACGCATAGGTTATCTAAGGTTTAGGTAATTTTCGGGAAGATTTAAGTTAGGTTCGGTTTATTTTAGATTTGGTTAGATATAAGGAAGCAATAGACATTTAAAAGTATTCATATTAGGACCTATGGAATAATGTATTTTGGGTATTAATTTAGGTATAAAGAAATATATATATATATATATATATATATATATATATATATATATATATATATATAAAATATATATATAGTTTATATATAACTAGGTATCTGTAATTTCACGAGACATACTCATCTAAAAACGCACGTTCAGTATTTGTATAGCATAATTTAGGCTTAAGTATTTTCCGTTCTACCTGATCATTGAATATAATTATAATAATCGGTTATTATGTTTTCTATGATGACTACATTATTCACTCTCAGCGTATGTTTCTTTTCCTAATAAATGAAAGAAAGAAAAAAAAGTTAACCATATATCATTGACGTTATATATACATGGACATTCAAATTAGGTTAGATTAAGTTTGGTTAGATTAGGTAAGGCTTAGATTAGGTCATATTATGTTTTTTTTTTCAGTTTTAGTTAGGTTAGGGGAAAATTAGGTTAAATTAGGTAAGGGTTAGGTTTACGGTAGGTTAGGTTAAGTTTCGGTTAGATTAGTGTTAGATTATTATTATTATTATTATTATTTTGTTATTTTATTATTATTATTATCATTATTATCATTAACATTATCATTATTATTATTTGGTCTGTTGGTTTCCTTATTATTATTTGATTTTGGTAAATTTTACATTCGTCAGGAAAATGCTGGTAAAATCTGTTCGTTATCCTATCGACCATTCGTATATCTATTATATTAACAGTTGAACAGATTATAGCAAGCTATGAATTTTAAATTATAAATGAAACTTTACTAAAAATTCTTATTCTATAAAAAAGATTTTTTTTAATTCCAATATTGTACACTATA
>NC_051429.1:1713417-1722599 GCF_015228065.2 Penaeus monodon | reverse complement strand
TGAAAATAGTGTTCAAACCCTAGCCTAACTTTTTAAACCTAACTTAACTCACTAACATAATTACCCTAAACAACCTAAAAATCTAGCCTAAATAACCCTAACCAAAATAAAATTCTAAAATAACCAAATATTGTGGGTTTAACTTTACCAAAAACCATAAATTTAGCCAACCCTAAATAACAATTTATCTAAAGTAAAAAATTTTTCTAGGCAAACCCTACATTTACGTTTCAAAACTCAACCTAGCAATCAAAAACCTTTCAAACTTAACCAACCCAACCAAATCATTCTAAAATTACCCAACCTAACCAAATTTAAATTCCCCAATTAACCTACCTAACCCCTAATAATTTTTACCCAAAAAAAAACAAAAAAAAAAAAAAAAGAGAGAGGAAAAAGAAGAGAGGGGAGGGAAGGGGGGAAAAGGAGGGAAGGGGGAAAATAGAGGGGAGAGAGGAAAGGGAGATAAAAGGGAAATAGGAGAGAGAGAGAGAGAGGAGGGAGAGGAGGAAAAGAGGAAGAGAGAGAGAGAGAGGAGGGAGGAGAGAGAGAGAGAGAAAGAGTGAGAGAGAAAAGGGGGAGGAGAGAGAGAGAGAGGGGAGAGAGAGAGAGAGAGAGGAGGGGGATGACAAAAAAAAAATATACAGATACAAACATGGAAGAGAGAGTAAAAAAAGAGAGTAGAGGAAAAAGCAAAAGAGAGAGAGAGAATTAAAATATATATATATATATTATATATTATAATATAATATATATATATATTATATATATATAATATATACAATATATGAGAAAAAAAGAAGGAAAGAGAAGAGATAGGAAGGAAGCAAGAGTAGAAAGAGAGAGAAAAAAAAAAAGCGAAAAAGGGATGAGAAAAAAAAAGAGAGTGAATTAATAATATTAATAATATATTAATATATATTTTAATTAAATATAATATATATTATATTTATTTTTTTAAAGTAACACACACCACCCCACACCACACACACACACACCACACACCATAAAATATATATAATTTTAATATATAATATATTAAAAAATTTAAAATTTTAAATATATATATAAAATTAAATATTTAAAATTTTAAAATAAAAATTATAATTATATATACAATATATATATATATATATATTTTATATAAATTTTTATATATATATAATATATGTAAATATAAAATAATTATATTTATACATGATTATAATATTATTATATATATATATATTTTAATATATATATATAATATAATTTAATATATATATAATCAAAAAACAATCCCCCTGACAGGACTCAAACCCTTTAGCACCCCGGGTATAAAAACGGAGGCCAGTGTAAACCAACCAGGCCTCGAATGGTACTTTAGACTGGGGGGGCGATTTATCAATATCCTGCGCCATTGCATTTTTAATTTTTCATAAATATACCTCAGTACAAGATTAGCATTTGAATTGCTAAAATTTCTCCCGAGTGCCCACGGTGGTGTCTGAAAAAACTTTGCTATTTATCAAGTATGAGTAGACAGGAAAGTTATGGAGAGTGAGACCTTTTGCACAACCCTTTTATAAAAAAAAACAAAGCAAAAAAACCAGTCACTAAAACCTCTCGCGACTTAACAAAATAAAAACCTTTAATTTTACTTGCAACTTATTATTCCCAAACAATCGTTACTCTCGGAGATTTTAAAACCCGATGACGTGGACAATGTGATAAAGACGGTATCGTTTCCCTCCACACCTTTTAAAACAAAAAAAAGTTAGACGCCTCCCCCCCCTTTGGAAAAAGGAAACATTTAAGGGTATAAATGATACAAATAATACTCTAGAGCTCTCAAGATAAAACAGATAGACACCACCTTCAGGCTGAAACAAAACATAAGAAGAGGAATGTAAAACACCCCTTTTGTGGAAAACAAATACTTTAAAAGTAAATTCAAAAAGTAGAAACGATTCGCCAAACATGGAAACTAGTAAAAATGTGCCTAAGAAAAAACAAAATAAGACATTCCAAAAACAACATAGAACATTTGATAACTTTTTTCCAGAAATCGGGAGCCCACTTATAAACAGACAATTCCCTCCATATCAACAAAACAAAAACCCAAAAAACGAAGCCTACAACAAACTTAAGACCCCCCAGCCAGTAGGAGTTGAAACAATTTTTCTGACAATAAAAAACTTAAAAAAGACAAATTTCCGTGGGGCGGAGGCATTCCCCACAGTTTCATAAATGAAGTGCCCAGAAATTTGCATACTTTTTTGAGTCTTTTATAATACACCATAGTACGGGTGTTTACCCTTTCCCCCTGGAAAAACATGGTATTATAACACCTATTTCAGATACGGTGACAGAGAGAAATTGAAAATTATTGCCCCCATAAACTATACTACCAATAAATCTAAAGTTCCGAAAAAAATAGTTACAGCCCAATTTTAACATCTTTTTTGTAAGAGAAAAACCCTTTAAATTCAACACGAAAACCGGGTTTTTAGGAGTAACTATCACCGGGAAACAGCATTTTTAAAAGTCACAAATGAAAATTTATAAAAATATGACAACAACCAGATAAATTGAATCTATGTGATTTATCAAAGGCCTTTGACAGTTCAGCCTGAATTTTTTGTAAAAGAAACTAACAAATCACGAAATTGATAATTTTTGGTTCAAAAGTTCCCGCTGCGAGAACACAATCAGTCAAAATCCAAAAAAAAGTACATCAAACCCAAATTTTTCGTTCGGTGCCCACAAGGACCATCCTAGGCCCAATTTATTATTATATTTATTTAAAGATTGTCATCAATGAAAAAAAAAAAAGTTTCAATTCGACGCGACGTCACAATTCTTCCCCTGCCTCTATAAAACCTAAAAGATTGATAAAAAAAAAACAAAAAAGAGCCAAAAAGAACAAAAAAATACCCCCGATGGAATGGCTGAATCTAAAAACCAAAAAAACACAATGTGTTTTTATGGCAGCCCTCAGAACATACAAAAAAAACCCCCGAATAGTTTTAGACTTCCAAAGGGTTTCGCATCAAAAACCCAAAACAACATTTAAAAAAAATAGGGGTTTCACGTAGATAGATACATGACATTGAGACAACATGAAACCATTACGTTTAAAAATATATATATATATATATAAATATATAAATATAAAAATATATAATTTTAATTATATATATATATTATACATATAACAATTTTAAATATAACATGAGTTTAGTAATGTTAATATAATAAAAATAATATTATTAAAATATATATAATAAAAATAATATTAAAATATTATAATATATAAAAGATATATATATATATATAATATTTTAAATTATGAAAATAAAATTAAAATATATTATAATAAAAAAAATATATAAAAATATAATATTTTATTTTTACTATAATAAAATATATAAATAATAATTATATTTTATATATAAATTTTATAAAAATATATATTTTATAATAATATAATTTTATATATATATAAATATAAAAAAATATATAATAATTATATATATATTAATATAAATAATTAATTTATATATATAATATTATATATATGTAATTTTTAAATCCCTATATCAGAAAAATCGAACACAGATAAAAGGGGGGAAAAAATATGCAAACCGGGACTGGTGATCGGAATCAACACCAGGAAAAAATTTGAAAAATCTCCCCCCGAAAAGCATTTAAAAAAAAAAAGTGAAAGAAAATCTATTAAATATCAATGACATCAGGCGTTCAAAATAAGTAAAGCACGATATTTTTTCTTTTTTATATTTAAAGTCTGTTAATTTTATTAAAAAAAAATTGTAAAAAAAAATCTTGTTTTTAAATCTTTTTTAATGTAAAAAAATCATTATGTAAAGGAATACCCTTGTAATTAAGGAATAAAGTGCTTGAAAGAATGTGAATTTGGGGTGTGTGCATGGGTTTGGTTGAACTGGCCCCCGGTTTTTTACCCCGAGTACCCAGGTTCGAGTCCCGGTCAGGGAGGGGGGTTTGTTTACATATTTAATGCGGTATTGATTATTCCCTTTTCATAAAATACAGATATAAATTATATATTATATATATATAATATAATATAAAAAAAATATAAAGAAAAAATATTTTATATATAATATATTATTATATATAATAATAAAAATTTAAAAAATATTTAAAAAATTTTATAATATAATATATATAAATTATTTATATATATAATATATATATATATATATTTATTATAATATAGAGAGAGAGAGAGAGAGAGAGAGGGGGAGAGAAGAGAGAGATACTGAAGATAAAAAAATTTCTAAATAAGATATAAGTATGTTTTTTTAAAATACATAAAATCTTTGTTTATAAAGAAAGTATTATGTTATTTATTAAATTTTGAATAAATAATATGAATGAAATATAATAATAATAATTTTAAATAATAATAAATATAAAAAATGAATATAATATATATATAAAATTTTATATAAAATATATATTACATAGATATATATCATTTACACACACCTATTTTTTGTATGTATCAGTAATATTCTGATTATATTTTATATATTTATATTTTATATATTTTATATGAAAATTATTATAATAAGATATTAATTTAATATATTTTATAATGTGGTTGTGGTGCCCTGTGTGGTGTGTGTGTTGTGTGTGTGTGTGTGTGTGGGTGTAACCATGTTTATAGGATAATATATATATATATTATATATAAAATATATATATATTAGATTTTATTTTAATTTATATAATATTATATATTATATAAATATATATATATTTATATCTTATATATTTATATATATATATTATATATAATATTTTTTAAAATTTTAAATACATTATCTATCTATCTATTATCTATCTATCTATCAAATCTTCTTATATATATATATATATATAATAAAATTATATAAAATATATATATATATATATAATGTTAATATATTTAAAACACTCAGGGTTTATATTTTATATATATATATTATATATTATATATTATATTAAAATTAAAATATATTATTTTATATATATTTTATATAAAATATATATATCCCATAAAAATAGATCAAATACATCACACAAAACACACACCCCAACACAAAACACCCCACACACCCCATAATATATATATAATATATATATTAATTTATAATATAATATAATATATAATATTATAATAATAATATAATAAAAAAAAAAAAGAAAATTTATATATATAATTATATAATATATATTATTATATATAATATATATATATATATATATATTATATATATTATAAAAAATCATTATATTATAAAATTTATATATATATATATAATATATATTAATATATATAAATAATAAAAATTATAATAAATATATAATTATTATATATATATTATAATAATATATATATTATAACCCCCCTATATATAAAAATCAAAACAAAAACCCAAAAATTCATATCCCTTATCTAACCCTAAAAAATATTAAAAACCCCAAAAGAATTTAAAAAAAAGGAAAAAAACATCATTTAAAAATACTGAACCACTTCCAAAAATAAGAAATATTTTCCAAAAGCCTTTTTTTAAAAAAACTTGAAAAAATCTATTTATTAACCACTTTTACATAATTAAACACATATTGTAAGGGAATCCCATTTGAAAAAAAGGGGAAAAATCTTGTTTTAAATTTAATTATTGGGTTTTTCTATGGTTGGTTTAAACTGGTCCGGTTTTATAATAAATAGGTCGGTTGTGGGGAGGTTTTTGTTTAAAATTCTCGGTATTTGCATTATCCTTTTCAAAATGTCTTTTTTATATAATTATTTATTTAAATTTTATAAATAATTATTTTATATTTTATATATAATATATAATATTAATATATATATATTATTATTATTATATATATATATAAAATTTTATTATAATTTGTATATATATATATATATATAAAAATTTTTATATATATATATATTTAATATATAATATATTTTATTATTATTTTAATATATTTTTATTATATATAAAATTATTATTAGTATATTCTTTTTTTTAAATATATATATATATATATTTTTATATATATTTGAGAAGGGAGGAGGAAGGAGAGAGAGAGGAGAGAAGGGGATCTGTAGATAATAGTCTTTAGTTTAAAATGGGGTTTTTATATCATTAAATTATTTGTTTATAAAAGTATGTATTTTGTGTTTTTATTTAAAAATTTTATGACTGATCTATTTATATATATATTATTTTTATATTTTATTATATTATATTAAAAATTTATTTATTTTTATTATTTCTATTTATATTATTATTATATTTTTAAAATTTTTTTTCCATACCCTTTTCTATCCCCCCCTTGTTTGTGTATTTAGTAAATTCTGATTATTATATATATTATATATATTTATATATATATATTATTTAATACTAAAATTTTTTTATTATATTAATGGTGTTGGTGTGTTGTGGTTGTGTGTAGGGTGTTTGTTGTATACCCTGTTTATTGTTATTATCTTTTATATATTTTATATTCTATTAAAATATATTTATATATTATTTTTTTTTTTTATTTAATTTCTTTTTTAAATTTTGTTATTTTTATTATATTTTTTTTTACTTTATATCTATTTTTATTATCTTTTTTATTTTATTTATATAATATGTTTTTTTTTCTTTTTTTTTTTTATATTTTTTTTTTTTATCTTTTTTTTTTTTTTTTTATTTTTTTTTTTTTATTTTTTTTCCCCTTAAATTCTTCCCCCCCCCCCCCTTTTTTAATTTTTTTTTTTATATTTTTTATTTTTTTATTGTGTGTGTGGGTGTGTGTGTGGTTGTGTGTGTGTGTGTGTGTGTGTGTGTGGTGTGTGTGTGTGGTGTGTGTTGTGTGTCTGTTGTGTTACACATTTTTTATGAAAAAATTTTGTTATAATTATTATATTTCCCTTTTTATTTAATTTATTTTTTTTTTTTTTTTTACCAACATTTATTATCTAATATTAATATCATCTTTATATTATTTATTATATATTTATATATATATATTTTTATATTATATATTATTTTTATATAATATATATATTGTTAAAATTTATTATATTATTCCTATATTTTTAAATTTATATATAAATTCTTTTTTTTCCTTACCTCATGTTTTTATTAAAATATGTTTTAATGTATAATTATTAATATATATATATATATATATTTATATTTTTATATATAAAAATATAATAATACATAATAATACAAAAACCCACCACCACACACACACACACACCCCCAAAAAAAAAATAAAATTATATAAATATAATTTTTAATTCTATATTTAATAATATATTATTATTATATTTATTTTTTATATAATAATTTTATATAATTTTAAAATTTTTATATAATTTTTTTAATATATATATATATATATATCCTTTTCAATATTATTTAATATTATATTATTATATTATTTTTTATATATTATTTATATTTTTTAAAAATTATTTATTATTTTTTTTTATTATTTATTTTTTAATGTTTTTAGTTTGTTTTGCTTTTTCTATTTTTAAATTATTTCTTCCCCCGCCCTCCCAAAGGCTTAAATCTTCTCGTACTCACGGGGAGGACTTCCGATGGGTTCCCCTTTTTCGTAGCCTTCCCTGCTATTTATCAAAACCCCTCAGCTGACTATTACCGGAATATCGTAGGGGAAAACAAAAATTTTTTAATTATACTGAAAAATTTTATTTTGGTTGTAAACGCAAATATATAAAAAACACACAACACCACACACCACCCACACACCACCCACCACACACACCACACACCAACATATATTGTTTATCATATATTAATATATTATATATATTTTTTTATATATATTATTATATTATATATATATATATATATTTGTCGTGTTGTGCGTGTGTGTGTGTGTTTTGGTGTGTTATCTATATATTTTATTATTATATATATTTATAATTATAATATATATAATATTATATATATTATTTTTAAAAAAAAAGTACACCACCCCACACACCACCACACACACACCACAACCCCACAAACCCCACCACAACCCACAAAACAATATAATATATTTATATATTATATATATATATAAATATTATATAAAAATTTTATTTTTATATATATTATAATATATTATTTATTATTATATTATATTATTTATATTTATCAATAATATTTTTATATTAAAATTATATAATATATTATTATATATATATATATTATATTATATTTTATATTGTGTGTGTGGGGGTTTTGTGGGTGTGTTCATTATCTATATATATATTATTATATATATTATATATTATTATTTATATTATATATATTATATAATTATATATTTATATTATTTATTTTATTAAAACATATATTATACTTTTTTTTATTAATATATATAAAAATATATTTATTTAATTTTAAAATTTTAATTGTGTGTGTGTTGTGTGTTTTGTGTGTGTGTGGTTTCTGTGTTGTGGTATTCTAATTTATAAATATTAAATTTTTTATTATTATATATATTTTTTTATATATATATTATATTTTTCTATATATATTTTTTTATTTTATTTTTATAAATTTTTTTTTTATATATATTATATATAATATCTTTATTTAAATCTTATTTTCTTTATATTTATATTATTTTTTTATTTCTCTTTTGTATGTGTTTCTTTTTTTTATTTTTTTTTTTATTTTATTTTTGCAACTTCTAAATTCGATTTTTTATTTATTTTTGTTATAAAATTTCTTTCTTTATAACTAAAAGTAATTTTATGTTTCTATGTGCCCATAAAAAAATCTTATCTTATCTCCCCTTTCTTATGTTCCTCTCTCTCTCTTTTCTCCCCCTCCCCTCTCTCTCTCCCTCCTTATTTTTTTTTTATTTCTTATATTTTTTATTTTTCCCTTATTCTTTTTTTTTTATTTTTTATTTATTTTTGATGTGTGTTTGTTGTGTGGGTTTTTTTTTTATTTTTATTATTTTAAATTTTTTTATATTTTTATTTTTAATTTTGTTTGTCTGTGTGTGTGTGTGTGTAGAGAGAGAGAAGGAGAGGAGAGAGAGAGAAAGAGAGAGAGAGAGAGATTTATATGAACAAATACATATGTATATATGTATATATATATATATATATATATATATATTATATATAATAA
>NC_051429.1:1697824-1705324 GCF_015228065.2 Penaeus monodon | reverse complement strand
GTGGAGTTCCTAGAGGAAGAAATATTTAAATATTTATATGTACACAAGCACACACAACACATACATATACATATATATATATATATATATATATATATAGATATATATAATAATAATATATATATATATATATTTATATATTTTATATATATATGTATATATATTATATATAGTTATATTATATATAATATATATATAATATATATATATAATATATATATAATATTATATATATGTATACTGCATATATATATATATGATATAATATATATATTATACATATATATATATATATATATATATATATATATATATATATATATATATATATATTATTGTGTGTGTGTGTGGTGTGTGTGTGTGTGTGGTGTGTGTGTGTGGTGCGTGTGTGTGGTGTGTGTGGTGTATTGTATTTATACATCTATCTATATGTCTATATATATATATATATATATCTATTTATCTATCTATATATATATATATTATATATATATACATATTTATACATATAAACATGGGTGTATACGCACATAAGATATATATATATATATATATATATATATATATAGATATTATATATATATATATATATAATATATATATATATATTATAAAATATTATAATAAATAAATATAATTTTTATAATATAATATATATATATATATATAATATATATATATATATAATATATAATTTTTATATTATATATAAAATATTAAAAAATATTTAAAATAAAGAGATTAGAAATTATATTTATAAAATATTGAAATTTTATCATTAAAATTTTATATTTTGAATTTTTTGGGGAAGATGAATATACTACCCGGAAAATCTTTTAACGAACAACCCCCCCTGACCGGGGACTCAAACCTAGGTCACTGGGGTATAAAACCCGGAGGCCAGTTCTAAACAACCATGCGAAAAGACCCATAACACATTTCATATTCAAAACTTTTTTCCATTAATAAAAGGGTATTCCTTTACATTATGTGTTTAAATTTAGTAAAAGGTATTAAAATAATAGATATTATACAAGTTTGTTTTACCAAGTTTAGACAGAAATAATATAAAAAAAGAAAATATCGGCTTTTTTTGATGTTTGAAACGCCTGATGTCATTGATTTTTTAGTAGATGTTCTTCTTTTTTGTTTTAAAGTTTTTGGGTTTGGAGATTTTTCTAATAATGTGGGTTTTGTGTGTGGTGTGTGTGGGGGTTTTTATAATAATATTATATATATATAAAAATATATAATATAAAATATATATATACTCTTTTCTCTTTCTTCCTCTCTCTCTCTCCTCTCTCCTCAGTCTTTCTCTCTTACTTCTCTTTCCTCATATTCATTTCCATAGCTCTTATAAACCTCTCTCACTCCATTTCCACTCCGTTCCTTTCCTCACTCCTCTCCCTCTCGTTTTTGTTCTCCTCTCTGCCTTTTTCGTTGGGTTTGGGGTAAGAAAAGGGGGTTTTGAGTTTTTTTGGGGTAAGGAAGTTAGGTTAGGTGGTTAAATTAGGAATTTTTAATTTGGTTGGTTTGGTAATTTAGAAAGTTTGGGTTTGGGTGATTTTAATTTAGAAAGGTTGAGTTTTGAGTTTTGAGTTAAAATTTAAATGTAGGACCCTAAAAAATATTATGGTTAAGTTAATATGGTTAGGTAAGGTTAAACCCACAATATTTGGTTTATTTTAGATTTTATTTTAGGTTTTAGGTTAATTAGCTAGGATTTTTAGGTTAGTTTAGGATAATTTAGTTAGGTGAAGTTAAGTCGTTATTTTGGGCTAGGTTAATTTAGATTTAGATTAAATGGGTTAGGTTAGGTCATTTTAATTAGATGCTTATTTGGGTTTTAGGTTAATTTAGGATATTTAATTAGGTGGGTTTAGTTTAGTTTTACAGTTTTTAGGTAGGTTGGGTTTCATTTTAGGTCAGGAAGTTTAGGTAATTTCTAGTTGGGTTAGTTTGGGTTTTTGGTGTGTTGGAAAGGGTAGGTTGGGTATGTTAGGTAATGTTTAGTTTTTAGGTTAGGATAGATTTATTTTTGGGTTTGTTTTGATTCCCAGAGGTTGGGGTAAGAGCGAAAAATTTAGGTTGGGATGTTTGGATTATTTTAATTTAGGATTAGTTTAGAATAGTTAAGTTAATTATTAGAATTGTTAAGGTAGATTATAATCATAAATTTGGTTAGGCTAAAAATGTTATGTTAGGTTACTTTTTAGATTAGTTGGGGTTTGGGTGGGTTTGGGTTTACTTTTAGGTTAGTTAGCTTAGATTAGGTTAGGTTTTGGTTGGGTTGGGTTCAATTAGTTTATTTTGGGTTTAGTTTAGGTTAAAAAAGCAAGTTAGGTAAAAAAAGAAAGGTTGAGTAGGGTATACATTTTTTGGGTAGGTCCGGGTTGGGGTAGGCTGGGTTTTGGGTTTAGAAAATGGTTAGATAAGATTACGTAGTTTATTTTAGTTTATTTAGGTTAGAGTTAGGTGGGTAGGGATTGTTGATAATTTAATTTAGAAGGGTTTATATTAAAATCATAAATTTAGGAAAGGTTGGTTTAGGATAGATAGGTGTGGACTAGGTTATTGAGGATAAATTTTGGGTTTAGAAAGGAATTTAGAATGTATGGTTAGAAAAGGTTTAGAAAGTTTAGTTGTTATAAAATTGGGTTTAATTTGGGTTAATTTGGGTTTTTAAATTTTACAAAAGTTAAGCTAGATTAGAAATATAAGAATCGGGTAGGTTATTATGTAAGTAGGAGTTTGGTTAGATTGGGTTTAGTTTGAAAAATTGGGTTTAGATTAGGTTATTTTTAGAACATTAATTAGGTTTAGAATGACTAATTTCGGGTGGGTTTATATGATGTAGGTAGTTCATTTAGCTGGGTTTTAAGATTGGGTTTTGATTAGATTAGATATGGTTAGATTTAGGTTGGGTAAGGCAATTTTTAGTTTGGGTTAGGTTATGTGTAGGTTTGGGTTTATTTTAGCTTTTGTTTACGTTAGGTTAGATATGGTTTAATTTTGTTTAGGTTAGGTAATTTTTAGAATGGTTAGGCAGAATCATAAAAAAGGAAAGGTTAGAAACTTAATTAAAAAAGTAGAGTCGTTTTTTTAGGTTATGTATAATATGATTTAGGTTTAGGTTAGATGTGAGCTAGGTTAGATTAGGTTACATTTAGGTTAGAATAGGTTAGAAACGTATAGGTACGAAAGTTTAAAAATGTAAAGTTAGAGTAGAATTGTTAGTTTAGGTTAGGTATAGGTTGTGTGGGGTTAGTTTTAGGTTATGTTGCATATAGATTAGGATAGGTTACGCTTTGGTTAGTATGGTTAGGTTAGGTTAGTAATGTAAGTTTAGATTAAGTTAGAGTCATACAGTTAGATTAGTATCGTTACTTTAGGTAGGTGAGATTTAGATTAGGTTTGGGAAAGGTTTAGGTTAGGTTAGGCTATTCTGAAGTTGAGATAGGTTTGGGTTTAATTTTAGTTTAGATTGGGTGTAAAGAACTAGAATCAGCAGTTTTATTTAGAACTTTAGAAAAAGATTTGGACTTTAAAATTTAGGTATAAGGAAAAAATTAACATCTGCATTTGATTTTTAAAGCCGGAAAAAAAAAAAGTGGGATAAGGGAAAAATTTTTTCCCTTTTTTAAAATTTTTTTTTAAGTTTGGAATCTAAAATTTTAACGAGAATTTTACTACCTAAAATACAGGATCAGAAATGTTTAGTTGACAGGTTTTAAATTTATTTTTGTCCCGCATTGTTTTTTTTTTTATTAATCGGAAGTCTTTATAATGACTAATTTTCACTTTCTGCAATGTTTTTTCCCTAACAAAGAAAAAACAAAAAAAATTAATAAAATATAGATTATATATATCAAAAAATTAGAAAAAATATATATATATATATATAATATATAAACACACACCCCCCACACACACACCGCCCACACACACACACACCACACACAAAAATATATATATATATAAAAAATTTATATATAAAATATTATATATATTATATATATATTATATATATATAATATTTTATTTAGATATATATAAAATATATTAAAATATATATATAATTTATATTTTAATATATATATATATATATATATAAAATAGTAAATTATATATATATATGTATTTTAATATATATATATATATATAATATTATATTATATAATATATTTATAATATAATAACAAAAAACAATTCCTACAGAAGATAGATCTGTCAGGGATTATATAGAATAAAAGGGAAATATATGAATTTGAAATAAATAGTGAAGAGAAAAAAAAGCATCAGATTTTTTTTTTTTCAAAGAAATTCCAGCTTTAAGAACTAAACCTCCCCTAGCAAAAATAATAAATATAACCTAATTTACCCCAAGGAAACATAATCTTTATTAAAAAATATCATTAAAAACAAACCCAACCAATTTGACCAACATAACGTAAAAAACCCTAAAAAAAATTTTAACAAAGTAATATACACGAATAACAAAACCCTAACAAACTATTAAACATTACCTAACCTAAGGGTAATCTAACCAAAAATAGAAATTAACCAACCTAATTAATAAACCAAACCTAGCCGAAAACTAACTTAACCAAACCCCAACTAATCCGTTTAAACCAAACCCTTTCCCCAGCCAAATTTAACCAAACCCGAAATTTTACCCAAAACCCAATTATTGAAAAACCTAATGCTAATATGTCAGTTAGTATACATTTTCCATTTTGTTTTATTTTTTTTGTTGGAACTTCTTGAGTTTCAAACCCAAAGGGTTTTACGAAAGGATAAGTCCGATATGCGAAACTTTGCCTTCGCGGGCTATGTCATGAGGGAGCCGGCATATTTCAGATAGAATCACCTTTGGGTTAACCCTTTTCGAAAAACAATAACTAAGTAGTTTTTATTAACTTCGTGTTAGAAGTATTCGAAACTTTTCTGTAAAGAAAAGTGTATAAACTAAAAAATATACACGGTCCACTGTGTTCATTCAAAATAAAAATTTCTGTTCCATTTTTTCCTGTATTTACGTTAACAGGGAAAAATTCTTGTAATCTTGCGTCGCAGTGGTTAAAACTGATTTGAATTTCAGGTACCCAATACCGCTGTAAATACATTTTTAAAATTTAAAAAGATGGGTTTTTTTTGTTTTGTTTGGGTTTGGTTTATTATGTTTGTTCAGGTTTGGTTAGGTTTCTTTAGGTAGTTAAATTTTTTAGTATGTTTGTTTAGGTTATAAGGTAAATTTTTTGTAGGATTAGTTAGGTTTGGAAGGGGTTTAGGTTAGGAATGTTGGGATTTGGTTGTTTGCTACGTTGAGGTTGGTTATGTTAGACATTTAGGTGTGTAAGGTTTGGGGTTTTATTATATTTGATTGTTGGGATTTGTTTAAGTTGTATAGTTAGTTTAGCAATTTAAGTTTAGGTTTGATAAATTAGGGGTTTAGGTTGAGGTAGGTTTTGTTTAGTTTTGGTGTAGAAAAAAAGACATTATAAATTTTATTTTTGGTAAAAAAGGGCCCCCCCAAGTATGTGAAACCTTTTTTTTAGTGACAAAATGGGAATTTTTTAAATTTTATAGTGATTAGAAATCAAAGAATAGTATCATTAATTTTCCTTAGCCTTTAACTTATTCTGTTCCCAAATTTTAATTAATAATTTTTACAAAGGGCGTAATGATAACCGAACCCCAATTTTTTAAAAGCATTTTTCCCGACGAAGTAAATATTTACCCAAAAACAAACTTAATCTAACCTAAATAAAAAAGGAAACCCAAACAAGACTAAATAATAATAATTATAATAATAAAATAATAAAATAATAATAAAATAACACAAACTAACGAAAATAACCAAAAATACCGTAAATAACCCTTTCCCAACTTTAACCCAATTTCCCCCCAACCAACTAAAAAATAAAAAAATAGCATAACCTAACCAAATTATCAATCTAACCAGATTAGTAACCTAAAGAATGTCCATGTAAATAAAAGTCAGTAATATATGGTTACTTTTTTTCTTTCTTTTTTTATTAGGAAAAAAAACCTCAGAGAGGAATGGTAGCATCATAGAAAACACAATAACCGATTTTTTTAAAAAAAAACAAAAAACAAGCCTTAATCTACTATACAAATACTGAACGTGCGTTTTAGAGAGTATTTTCTCGGAAATTTAAAATACCAAGTTAAAAAAAAAAAAAAAATAATAAAATATATATATAATATATATATATAAATATATAAAGTATATAAATGATATAATAAAATTTTTAAAATATATATATATATATAATATATATATTATAGATATATAAAATATATTACATCACTACCACACAATTGATTTTTCGAAGGGCAAAGATCAACTTGCTAGTTGTTTCCTTTACCCAACCTAATACCCAAAAAAACATTATTCCAAAAACTGAAATAATATTTTTAAAAGTCTATTGCTTCCTATACCCAACCCAAAACTAAAAAAATAAAAATTTCTTCCCCAAATTAAAAAAAATTAATAAAACCCAAGCGCACCTAAACTATCCCATATCTAACTAATTCAACCAAAATAACACAAGCTTTCCCCAAACTAAATCAAGATTGAAACCATTAACCAACTGTTTAGCCTAACTAAAAATGTAAACCCCCAAACCTTTACCGTAAAAAAAAAGCAAAACTTCCTAACCCCCAAAAAAAACTAATCTAAACCCAACCAACCCCAAAAAAAAAAATAACGATTCTAACCATACGACTCAATTTCCAATATTTAAATTTAAAATGCAAAATAAATATTAACTAAACCTAACCCAACCCATCCCAATCTAACCGAAATAAAGATCCTACAATAGTTTAACATTTAACCATTTAACCTTCCCATTTCCCAAGTATTTAAATATTAAAGTAACCTAAACTAAACCCATCCCCCAAAAAACCTAACTAAAAAACCTAACAATCCCATATTTAACTGAAAAAAAACGGTCACCCCAGTTTTAACCCTTTATAACATTTTCCAACTTTTTGAATCTAAACCCAACCATTCAAACTAAAGTAAGTAAAAGAAACCCAGCCCATACCTAAATTTAAATAAACCTAACCCAACCTAACCTAGGGCCTACTCCAAAAGTAACCCAATTTATAATTTTAAACCCCGTCTGAACCCAGCCCAACCTTTTGTAAAAAATATACTAAAATAAACTAACCTAATTTTAAACCCAAAACCCCCCTAAATACCTAAGAAATCATAGGAGTTTTACTGAATTTCTACCCAATCCCAACTAACCCCAACTAATCTATCCTAAATTTTCACAAAAAAAATTAACAATTAAAACTTAACCAAACCCTTCTAATCTAACCTAACTTAACCCAAACAAATAAATTTTCGTTACCTGACGAACCTAAACGAATCAAAAACCTTTCCAAAAACCCACCCAATAAATCAAAAGGGCTTAAAATTAATCTAAACCCAACCAAACCCAAATTTCACTTACCCAATCCCAA
>NC_051429.1:1675784-1680784 GCF_015228065.2 Penaeus monodon | reverse complement strand
TATTTGGCTAAAAACCCTCTCTGCGCTATGGGGGTCATCAGTGATTTCCACCTGAAGAACTCCGGGGGACCTCAGCAGACGTCTCCAGAATTTCTGGGTATAGAAATAATAAAAAAGCTTTGCCAGTTTGATGATTAAACCTCTGTCCCAAGTACCCACAGACGGAGCAGTCCGGGCAGCGATGAGGGTCACCAGGCTCCATGACAGACGCAGAAACTCCCCGCTGCCGAGACACACTTCGTTCTCATAGTGAAGTTATGCGTGACTTTCGGCCACTGCGAATTGGCTGGGGATGAATACAAGCAGATTAGTGGTACTCGCCATGGACTCCCCCTTGATTGCCGTCATGGCTTGCTTGTTCATGGAGACGATGGAGAGGTGATAAACTACATGGATATAATCGAGCAGACATTCAACAGGCTCGATACGTAGGCCGAAGTCCTCGTCATTGTCCCAGGAGGTCGTGCTTGCAGCATACACTTAACGCGACTCAACTCCGTTCACGAGGAAATCCAGTTCAACGTGGAGGAGTGAGGAGAATCAGAACTACCTTTTCCTGGAACTCTGATCCATCGGCGTGACGACGGCCTTACGTTGTCTCTGTATACCAGAAAGCCTACAATAAAGATGATGATTATCCATACTACTCCGCCCACAGCAACAAAACGAAAATCTGGTGTGTGCATCGGTTCTTCCGCAGAGCACTGAGCATCTGCAGATAACCTGCATTTCTCGAGGATGAGGTGCCTATATATTAGTTCTTCATGGAAAAACAAGTATCCTAGAGGCTTTCTGTTAAAACTCAGAAAGAAGGCGGAGAGCATACTTGTAAGGGGGGGAAAAGGGGGGGCAAGACCCGCACCCTCTTCTAATAATGTCTCATTGTACGTCATGTAACATTTCCCAGGCGATCAAGCAGATACTTCGCAACAACAGGAGAATCGCCAGCACATCCGGGGAAAAGATACATGGACTATATACGTGCAAAAAGCAGCCGAAAAGCAATCCTTGTAGTGTTGTATATCGCATCCCTGCAGCGGTTGTGATAACAGCATACTTTGGGGAAACAGGCCTCGTGTTTCAAGCACCAGGATCGCGAACATCGAGGTGACATCCCGTCACCAACAGAACTTCCAATGCCATGCGGTCGGTACATGTAGATGAAGCTGGACACTACCCCAAAACTGGAAGACGCTGAATAGACCATGAAGGAATGACAAACTAAAAAGGAAAAATTATTGGAAGCAGCATACATCGCGACGGAGGTAATGTCACAAGGCATCGGCAGGTTAAGATTACCAAGGTCCACAGCAACAATCCTACGAGCAACGAATAGGAGGTCACAGTCAGGTATTTGTCAGCTCACGACCTGGGTATATATTCTCTATGTAATTTCTCTGTTGTATGTATTTCTGACGATTTTAAGACGCATTCGAAACCGGTCAATACATCTCTTGTTATGTGAAGATATTCATCTATTATACCTTGTCTATATATATATATATATCTATATATATATATATAATAGATATATTCCAGCGTTATAGGCATTCATGATTAAATCTAACAAAGTAACATTAACAATTCTTTAGAAAGGTATAGATCGATCCGAAAGTGTATATCTATAGATATAGAAATATATTTACCATAATTTAAATAGAGAAAGAGAAGAAACAGCATCAGTATTTACTCTACAAGTAATTAGAATCTTACGATAATTAGCGACCGAGAGCAATATTTTCCTAATTATATTTTTCTGGACGCGCTAAGAGTAACTGAAAATCATTATTAGGTATTTCCCCACATCAACCAAACATTAACATAATGGAAACCTAACCTAGCCTAATTTAACCAAACTAACCTACCCTTAACCTTACCAAAGCTAACCTAAACCTAAACTTACATTACTTAATCTGACTTACATAACCTAAACCTAAACTAACCTTCCCTAAGTCTACCCTAACCTATCTCACCAAACCTAACCTAGACCTAACCTAACCTAACATATCTAACCTAACCTAACCTAAAATAGTCTTTAACGGGAGTACGAGCAGATTCAATGTATTTGTGAAGGATATATTCGAAACAGTTCAAATATATCTCTTTTATTGTGAAGATTTTCATTTTTTTTACACACACACACAAACACACACACACACACACACACACACACACACACACACACACACACACATATATATATATCTATATATTATATATATATATATATATATATAATATATATATATATATATATATATATAAACCTTGCATATACGCAAATGTACACAACAAACACACACAGAAACACGAAAGTAAGCACAACACACACACACACTATATAATACATATGTACCAGGGCATGGATAGTGAGCTCTAGACACAAACAGGTAAATAGACACTCTTGTCGCACTCAGTAACATACAGACACTCAAAGAAGCACAAGCGTGGACGCACAGAAAAACACAAGCCACAAAAGTTATAAACAATAGTCTTGCATATGCAGACATGTCCTTCGCACTTACTTTTGTCTTTCTTTCGCTTTCTCTTCCTCTCTTGCTTTCTGTATCTCTCTCTTTGCTTATCGGCCTTAACTTCTCTCTCTCTCTCTCTCTCTCTCTCTTTCTCTCTCTCTCTCGCTTGCTCATTCAATGTGTGTTAGTATTTGTTTGTGTATGTCTTTGTGAAAGTGCCTGTCTGTCGGTTTCTCTATGTACTATGCTGTGGGTGTTTGTGTGAGTCTCTATCCATCTTCTCTTTACTTCTTTTCTTTCCCATCTCCTCGCCTCTAAATTTCGTGAAAATAGGTTTAATCATAAATAATGTTTATGTTATGGTTATTATTACTATCGCCATTATCATAGTCATTATTTTTGTTTTTATCAAATTATTGATATTTTTATAGTTTTGTTACTATCATTATTATTTCATCTTATATTATTATTATTATTATTATTATTATTATTATTATTATTATTATTATTATTTCATTATTACTATTATTGTTGTTGTTTTGATGGTATGATGACCATCATCATTATAACAATTACTTTAGTCCTATGCGCAGGCGGTGAAGTGTTATCATAAGCGTGTGCAGACTTGTTCATAAACTCACCCATGGGAGCATTCGCTCACACAGATACATTGCAAGTATGGATTTTTTTTACCCGAGAACGAGAGATAGTGAGGAGAAAAGTTTTATGCACCAACAAAAACAATAATCAGGAAGAAAGGAAGAATTCCTCAATGTAATTCAAGATACCATTGATTCTGACTATAGTTTAAAAATAACAAACCGATTTCAAACTCTGTTAGAATGTGAAGAAATAAAAATAAACGACTTATAGAAAGCAGTTATCAAAAATCTTAAGGAGAAAGATGCCTTGAGAGAGAAAAATGGAACAGTTCAAAGAATGTTAAGGAAAAGGGAAAGCAAAGCAAATAAATAAACAATACCACGAAAGAGTCAAACTTCTTAAATTGTTGAACTAAAGATCTTTATCAAGGAATGAAGAACTAGACAAAATAGTAATAATGATAATAAGAATAATGAGATTAAATAAATGAAATAAGAGCAAAAATTTACGCATTAAAAGATGAAAATCACGAAGCCCAAAGTGACGGAATAAAAAGATAGATTGACTTCTTTTATAAAAAAAAAAAAAAAAAAAAAAAAAAAAAACTATGACTGTATGGAAGCAGAATGAATGGCCCGAGGACTAGGTTACATCAATCTCTATTCCTATGTAGAAAAGTTATGAATGAGAATGAATATCTTCACAATACAAGAAAGGTACTTACCCGGTTATATCCACGTCAGAAATTACAAGAGATGTATTGATCGGTTTCGATTATATCTTCATCAGAAATGTGTATTTCATCTCCCCCTTCCCCCTACCCTCTCAAATTCAAAATCACCCCCTCCACTCCCCCTCAAATTCAAATTCACCTGCTCTCCTCACAGACAGAGAGCTAGAGAAAGAAAGAGACCTCTACGGTCAAACACTTCACTACTTCTGTGTCTCTGAATGGTGATTATCCATTATACCTATCTTGTGGGGACATGCATATGATTTTATATTGAGAAACAACCTGATTTTTTATAGGCCTTTACAAGGAAAAGGTTTTCATGTGACGCTATGACGATGCGAGGGCAGATTTTGTCATGTGACGCTATACCGGTACGATGGAAAAGATTGTCAAGTGCCGCTATGACGGTGCGAGGGAAGAGGTTGTCATACAACGACATAATGGTAAGAGGGAAGAAGTTGTCATCTAATGCTGTAACTGTGCGAGAGGATCTGAATATTAATTTGAGGGGGATGAGGGAGGGGAGGTGGGGGATTTAAATGTAAGGTGGGAGGGAGAGAGGGGGTTGAATTTGAATCTGACGGGGGAGTGGAGGGGTTGAATTTGAATTTGACAGGGAAGGGTGTACATTTGTATTTGTGGGGGACGTGAGGGGGTGAATTTGAGTTTCAGTGGGAAGGGTGTTATTTTCAACGTTAGGGGGGAGGGGGGCAGGGCATGATTTTGAAGGAAATGTGGGAGGGGAAGCGGGTGAATTTGAATTCAGGGAGGGAAGGGAGGGGTAGGATTTGAAATTGAAGGGAGAGGGGGTGAATTTGAATTTCCTGGTGGAGGGAGGGATTGAATTTGCCGGATTGTATATATATATATATATATATATATATATATATATATATATATATATATATATTACTATATTATATATAATATATATATATACTCCCCAGTGGGTCACCCCTCTGCTCCACCGCGGCTGAATTTCCACACTTCTTTTAAAAATGAGTTTAAAACAATTAATCGTGTTGTTGGTCGCTGAGTCAGTCTTCAAATATTTACATTACCAAGTACTACATGACAAAACCTTTTTCTAGGAAGTATTGATCAAGATAATAATCAACACACAGACACTTACTTACATACATTCATACATACAGATGGATATATATATATATATATATATATATATATAT
>NC_051429.1:1660098-1665684 GCF_015228065.2 Penaeus monodon | reverse complement strand
TCGCGGATAAGAACATTGTTGGGGGGGGTAATTGAGTGTGGAAGGGGAATTTGATATGTCTTCGTCTGAATGCAAATTTCTGATGAAGATATAATCGAAACCGATCAATACATCTCTTGTAATTTCTGACGAGGTTATAACCGGTTAAGTACCTCTCTTGTATTGTGAAAATGTTTATTCTCATTCATAACTTTTCTACATAGGAATAGAGATTGATGTAACCTAGTCCTCGGGCCATTCATTCTGCTTCCATACAGTCATAGTTTATAAAAGAAGTCAATCTATCTTTTTATTCCGTCACTTTGGGCTTCGTGATTTTCATCTTTTAATGCGTAAATTTTTGCTCTTATTTCATTTATTTAATTTCATTATTCTTATTATCATTATTACTATTTTGTCTAGTTCTTCATTCCTTGATAAAGATCTTTAGTTCAACAATTTAAAGAAGTTGACTCTTTGCGTTGGTATTGTTTATTTATTTGCTTTGCTTTGCCTTTTCTTAACATTCTTTGAACTGTTCCATTTTTCTCTCTCAAGGCATCTTTCTCCTTAAGATTTTTGAAAACTGCTTTCAATAAGTCGTTTTTTTTCAATTTCTTCTTCACATTCTAGCAGAGTTTGAAATTGGTTTGATATTTTTAAACTAAAGTCAGAATCAATGGCATCTTGAATTACATTGAGGAATTCTTCCTTTTCTTCCCTGATTATTGTTTTTGTTGGTGCATAAAATTTTTCTCCTCGCTATCTCTCGCTCTCGGGTAAAAAAAAAAAAAAAAATGCATACTTGCAATATATCTGTGTGAGCGAATGCTCCCATGGATGAGTTTATAAACAAGTCTGCACACGTTCATGATAACACTTCACCGCCTGCGCATAGGATCTGACGAATCGGAGGTTATGACGACTAAAATAATTGTTATAATGATGATGGTCATCATACCATCAAAACAACAACAGCAATGGTAATAATGAAATAATAATAATAATAATAAAATAAAATGAAATAATAATGATAGTAACAAAATTATAAAATATCAATGTGATAAAAACAAGAATAATGACTATGATAATGGTGATAGTAATAATAACCATAACATAAACATTATTTATGATTAAACCTATTTTCACGAAATTTAGAGGCGAGGAGATGGGAAAGAAAAGAAGTGAAAGAGAGATAGATAGAGACTCACACAAACACCCACAGGCAGAGATACATAGAGAAACCGACAGACAGGCACTTTCACAAAGACATACACAAACAAATACTAACACACATTGAATGAGCAAGCGAGAGAGAGAGAAAAGAGAGAGAGAGAGAAGTTAAGGCCGATAAGCAAAGAGAGAGATACAGAAAGCAAGAGAGGAAGAGAAAGCGAAAGAAAGAAAAAAGTAAGTGCGAGGACATGTCTGCATATGCAAGACTATGTTTATGAACCTTTTGTGCTTGTGTTTTTCTGTGCGTCCACGCTTGTGCTTTCTTTGAGTGTCTGTATGTTACTGAGTGAGACAAGAGTGTCTATTTACCTGTTTGTCCAAGCTCACTTCCATGCCCTGGTACATATGTACCATATAGTGTGTGTGTGTGTGTGTGTGCTTACTTTCGTGTTTCTGTGTGTTTGTTTGTATAAATTTGCGTATATGCATGTTTATATATATATATAATATATATATATATATATATATATATTGTGTGTGTGTGTGTGTGTGTGTGTGTGTGTGTGTTGTTTGTGTGTGTGTGTGTGTGTGTGTGTGTGTGTGTGTGTGCGTGTAAAAAAGAATGAAAATCTTCACAATAAAAGAGATATATTTGAACTGTTTCGAATATATCCGTCACAAATACATTGAATCTGCTCGTACTCCCGTTAAAGACTATTTTAGGTTAGGTTAGGTTAGAATTTTGAATTTGAGGGGGAGTGTGGAAGGGGGAGATGGTGAATTATATCTTCGTCTAAATAAAATTTCTAATGAAAATAAATCAAAAAGGGTTTAAAATACATCTTTTGGAAATTTTCTGACGAGGAAAATAACGGTTAAGTACCCCCTTTTTTTAATTGTAAAGATAATCATTCTCATTCATACCTTTTCTACATGGAAACAGAGATTAAAGAAACCCTAGTCCTGGGAGCCATTCTTTCCTGCTGCCATACACCCCTAGTTTATGAAAAATTCAATCTTCTTTGTTATTTTTTGTCGCCCTTTGGGGACTTCTTGTTTTTCATCTTTTATTGCTCAATTTTTGTTCGTATTTCATTTTTTTTATTTCATCATTTTTTATCATTATCATTTTTTTTCTAGTTCTTCATTCCTTGTTTAAAGATCTTAATTAAAAACTATAAAAAGGAAGTTGACCCTTTGCTTTGGTATTGGTTATTTTTTTGGGCTTTTTTTTTGGGCCTTTTCTTAAATTTTTTGGGACCTTTTCCCCTTTTGCTCCCCTAAGCATCTTTCCCCCTTAAAAATTTTTAAAAACTGTTTTTCAAAAAAGTCTTTTTTTTTTATTTCTCTTACTTTTTTAAACAGAGTTTAAAAAGGGTTTTGATTTTTTTAAAAATATAGTCAAATCTATTCTGTCATAATTACCTTTAAAAGAAATAAACTTGCTTTTTTTAAATTTTTCTTTCGGTAAAATTTTTGTTTGGGATTACTATAAATTGAAACAAAAAAAAAAAAATTTCGGTGTTTGGTTTGACGGGCCAAAACCTTTTGCTTTTTGGGTTTTTCCCCATAACCTTTGATATCCCCGTTTTGGATGAGCAATGTATATTGAATTACTTTGGGGAAATTTTTCCTTTTCCCCTTATTATATTTTTTTTTGGGTGCAAAAAATTTTTTCCTCCTCCCTATCTCTCGCCCCGGGGGGTAAAAAAAATGCATATTGAAATGTATCTGTGTGAGGGGAAATGTTTCCCGGGTGATTTTAATGAACTAGTCTGCACACGCCATGATAACATTTCCCCCGCCTGCGAAAGGGAAATTGGATGAATCGGAGGTTTTGACGACAAAAAAAATTTTTATAATGAGGATGGTCATAAATACCATAAAAACAAAAAAAAATAAAAAGTAAAAAAGAAATAAAACAAAAATTAATAAAAATAATAATAAGGAAATAGTAAAATAAAATAAAAATAAAAATTTGATAGTAACAAAACTATAAAATACCCAAAAATTTGATAAAAAAAAAAAATAAGGGACTATGAAAAGGGGGGAAATAATAAAAACCATAACATAAAATTATTTAATTAAACCTTTTTTCACGAACTTTAGAGTCAAAGGAGTTTGGGAAAGAAAAAATAAAATAGAGATAGAAGAGACTCCCACACCCACCCAAACCGAAAAGGGAGATAGATACATAGAGAGACCACAGACAGGCACTTTAAACAAAGACATACACTTAAACAATACTAATACACATTAGTGAGCAAGCGAGAGAGGAGAGCGAAGGGGTTTAAGGCCGAAAGTAAGGGGAGAGAGAGGGGAAACCGGGGAGAGGGGAAACAGAAAGCGAAAGAAAGAAAAAAGAAGTGCGGGGACATGTTTTGCATATACAAGATTTGGGGTTTATGATCTATTGGGGCGGGCATTTTTCTGTGCGCCCACGCTTGTTTTTTCCCTTTTGAATGCCTGTGTGTTACTGATGAGACAAGAGGGGCTATTTCCTTTTTTGGTCCAAGCTCATTTTCCATGCCCGGGGGCATGTGTACCATATAGTTGTGTGTGTGTGTGTTTTATTTTCGTTTTTCCCTTTGTGTTTTTTGTGTGTGCATTTTGCTACGTGCATTTTTATTTTTCGTGTATGTGAAATGTGAAATGTGTGTGTGTGTGTGGTGCGTGTGTATATTGTGTGGGGGTTAGCGTGTGTGGGGGGGTCTTTTGTGCATCCCGCTTCGTTTTATGTGGTGGGTTGTGGTGCGTACGTACGTGCGTGCGTGTAGGTTTTCCTGCGTGCATATGTGTGTGCTATCCCTCACAATTTTCGTTTTGGCCAACTATGACACCCCCTTGACAGCAGCACCCAAAGTTAGCCCCAACTTTTGGGAAACGTTTTGGCCCGCCACCTTTCAACTTTTCATCACGGAGCTTTTTCTTTAATTACTGTACTTTTTTTTTTTTTACTTTTTATTTTTAAAATTTCATGGGCTCAAATTGAAATTTATTTTTTTTTAAATGAGTTTAACTTTTTCTTTAATTTTTTTTAAAATAAATTTACTTTTTACGACATGAAAAACGAGAGTAATAAATGGGGTTGCCGCCAGACTTTTTCTTGGATCGTCAGCGGAGTGGGGTTTCCCCGGGAGCGCCCATATCACCAAAGCCCCCTTTTTGCCCTTTTTCCCTTTGGTGTTCTAGGATAAGTATAGTTTTGTATGGGTTTTTAAAAGGGCCAATTAGGTGCGACCCCCAATTTATTAAAAAATTTTTGAGAATATACAGACTTGGGGGGTCTTGGGTTTTTCCTTGAGTATTTTCCCTTTTTCTTTTTTGGCAAATTGTTTTTTAATTATTATTTGTTTTTTTATTCTTATTTTACCCTTTTTATTACATTATTATTACTATTATTATTCCTTTTTAACTTACTTTTAAAAAAAAAAGATTTTCTAAATGAAAAAAGATACAAATAAAATAAAAAAGTTTACTAGTAAAAAGTTACTATAAGTGGGTGTACTGTAAATACACGCCTTGCTACGAAAACCCATGAAACATCTTCATGTCGAAGGGCAAAAGCGGCCCGGGGCCAGCATTGTGTCATATTGCAAATTTGAGGGGACCCTACAGTTCGGGCCCTTTTTCCCCAAAAAATAGTTTAAAAATCAAGCCGTCTCTCCTTTTTACTTTTTTTCCTCCCCCCCCTTACCCCCCCCCCCCCTCTCACATCCCTTTCCCCCCTTTATTTTATTTCCCCTTTCTAACCTTTTCGCTCCTCCTTTCTTTTCTTCAAACCCCTCTCTCTTTTGTTCTCTTTTCTATATATATGTATATATATCTTTTTGGTTCTCTGTTTTCTTTCCTCACTCATTCTGTCTCTTTTCCTTTTCCCCTCTCTCTTTTCTTCTCTCTGTATATTATAGATAGATGATAGGTAGACAGATAGATTGATAAAAAGAGAGAGAGGGGGAGGAGAAGAAAGGGGGGGGAAAAAGCATATATATATATATTTTTATATAAAATTATATATATTAAAATACAAAAATTTTCCCCCCCCCTCTCTCTCTCCCTCTTTTTTTCGTCTGAATTAGGTTACAATGTTAAATTAGCTTAAAGGTTTAAAAAGAAAGATTAGGTTACTTATATATATATATATATATATATATATATATAATACTTTTATAATATATATTTTATATATTAAAATATATATAATAAAATACATATATAAATATGAATATATATATATATAATATATGTAATATATTATATATATATTATGGATATATAAAATTTTATAGAGGAAAAGAAAATAGATAGATAGAGAGAGAGGGGAAAAGAGAGAAAAGAGAGAAAAGAGAGAGAAGGGGGGGGGGGTATATATACATTACACACACACACCCCAAAACCACACCCCATTTTTATAAAATATAATATATTAAA
>NC_051429.1:1650620-1657498 GCF_015228065.2 Penaeus monodon | reverse complement strand
TTTTTAATAATATTTACCAATTTAAAAATTTTCATAATTATATATTATATATTATATATATATATATTATATATATAGATATATATATATAAGAGAGAGAGATATAACATACATATATATATTCATATGTATATCTACAGACACATACAGACACATACACATACATACATAATATATATATCTATATATATATATAATATATATATATATATATATATATATTATATATATGTGTGTGTGTGTGTGTTGTGTGTGTGTGTGTGTGTGTGTGTTGTGTGTTGTATGTATATATATATTATATATATATTATATTATATATTATATCTATTATATCTATATATATATATATTTTATTAATTTAAATATATATATATATATATATATATCATATCTTATATACTAACATATATCTCTACTATCATATCATATATATATATAATATATCTACTATATATATTATGTTATATATATATATATGTAAACACACAAACCCACACACACACCCACACCACACCCCCCCACACCACACACACACCACACACACACATATATCTATATATATATATATATATCTTTATATATATCTATATATATATCTCATGTGTGTGTGTGTGTGTGTGTGTGGTGTGTGTGTGTGTGTGTGTGTGTGTGTGTGTGTGTGTGTGTGTGCACCTAAACATACATCCTGTACACACAGACACACTCACATATCACCACATTCACACGCACACACACACACACACACACACGCACACACGCACATATATTACATATATATAATATATTATATATATATATATATATATATATATTATATATATATATATATATATATATATATATATATATATATATATATAAATATATATATATTATATATATATATATATGTGTGTGTGTGTGTGTGTGTGTGTGTGCGTGTGTGTGTGTGTGTGTGTGTGTCTGTGTGTGTGTGTGTATGCGAACTTTCGTTTATAAATGTATGTTTATTCAAGAATATTTTTAAGCACCGGTGCATAACTGTCCTCTTCTTACCTTGAAACTCAAACGCCAGACACCCCCTTACGCTGCAGTATACGGAACACAAGGTCAAACTCCCAACCCCTATTTTAACAGAACGCTTCAGACAGGGACCGGTAGTGCCTTGAAGGACAAACTTCTGCGCCACGACCAGCCACAGGGCGAAGCAGGAGGAAAGCGTTGCCGTTTGGAGCAGGAACTTCATCTTCGTCTTGCGTCGCCGAGGGTCTTGAGCCAATTGACACGGTCGCGAGGAGCAGGCGGTGACTAGTGGAGAGGAGAGCCAGGGTAGAGGGAGAGGGAGAGGGCCAATGCAGAGGGAGACTGGAAGGGATGGGGCCGGCAGAGGAGGGAGGGGAGGGTGAAAGGGCCGAGGCTAGGGATAACATTAATACAACACATAATCACCTTTATTCCTATACCCAGAATAAACATTAGAATGCTGATAACAGAAAATTGCTCTAATAATCACTGTACAAAAACTCGTTTTGAGAATCTTGCTGGGTGCATGATATCAGAGTAAAAAAAAGGAAAAATGATGAACTGCAGAATACAAACTGGGTTTCATTTCAAATTATCATGAAATCCTCTGGCATAGTATATCCGAAATATGTGTGTAAGTGAGTGTGTGTGAGAGATAGAGAAAGAGAGAGAGAGAGAGAGAGAGTATGAGTGTGTGTGTGTGTGTGTGTGTGTGTGTGTGGCATGGTGTGTGTGGTGTGTGCGTGTGTGGGTGTGTTAGCGGGTGTGATGGTGTGTGTGTGTGTGTGTGAGTGTGTGTTATGTGTGTGTTTGTGTGTGGAGAGAGGAGAGAGAGTGTGTGTGTATGTGTGTATGTTTGCAATATGTGAATGCGCCATATATAATTATATATATATATATATATATAAATATATCTTTATATATCTATATATATATATATATATATCCTCTGTATGTATATGTATGTAAGTATGTGGTCTGTGTGTTGATTATTATCTTGATCATACTTCCTAGAAAAAGGTTTAGTCATGTAGTCTTGTCATGTAAATCTTTGAAGACTGACTACAGCGACCGACGCGATTATTGTTTTTTATAACCTATTTTTAAAGGAAGTTTGGAAATCGCCCGCTGGTGGAGCAGAGGGGTGACCCACTGGGGAGTATATATATATATATATATTATATATATAATATCTATATATATATTCAAATATTATATATATATATATATATATATATTTATATATACAATCCGGGAAATTCATTCCCTCCCCCTCCACCACGAAATTCAAATTCACACCCCCTCCTCTCCCTTCCATTTCAAATCCACCCTCCTTCCCATCCCTGAATTCAAATTCACCCGCCTCCCCTCACCAAAGATTTCCTTCAATCCTGCCCTGCCCCCTCCCCCTAACGTTGAAAATAACACCCTTCCCACTGAAACTCAAATTCACCCCCTCACGTCCCCCACAAATTTAACAAAAACAAAAAAATTTGGGGGTTTTTACCACCCTTCCCTGTCAAATGCAAATCAACCCCATCCCGGCCCCCCGTCAGATTCAATTCAAGCCCCCTCTCTCTCTCCCGCCACCTCCATTTAAATCCCCCACCTCCCCTCCCTCATCCCCCTCAAATTAGATATTCACGATCCTCTCGAAACATTTAAAACAGCATTAGATGTACATCTTCTTTTTCTTCCTCTTACCATTATTTCGTTGTAATGACAACTCTTCCCTCGCACCGTCATAGCGGCACTTGAACAATCTTTTCCATCGTACCGGTATAGCGTCACATGACAAAATCTGCCCTCGCATCGTCATAGCGTCACATGAAAACCTTTTCCTTGTAAAGGCCTATAAAAAATCAGGTTGTTTCTCAATATAAAATCATATGCATGTCCCCACAAGATAGGTATAATGGATAATCACCATCCAGAGACACAGAAGTAGTGAAGTGTTTGACCGTAGAGGTCTCTTTCTTTCTCTAGCTCTCTGTCTGTGAGGAGAGCAGGTGAATTTGAATTTGAGGGGGAGTGGAGGGGGTGATTTTGAATTTGAGAGGGTAGGGGGAAGGGGGAGATGAAATACACATTTCTGATGAAGATATAATTCGAAACCGGATCATACTCTCCTTGTAATTTCTGGACCGTGGATATAACGGTGAAGTACCTTTCTTTTTTGTGAAGATATTCATTCTCATTCATAACTTTTCTACATAGGAAAATAGAGATTGATGTAACCTATCCTCGGGCATTCATATCTGTTCCATAAAAACAGAATCATAAGTTTTATAAAGAGTCAATCTATCTTTTTATTCCGTCACTTTGGGCTTCGTGATTTTCATCTTTTAATGCGTAAATTTTTGCTCTTATTTCATTTATTTAATCTCATTATTCTTATTACGCATTATACTATTTTGTCTAGTTCTTTGCCTTGATAAAGATCTTTAGTTCACATTTCAGAAGTTTGACTCTTTGCGTGTAGTTTTATTTATTTGCCTTTGCTTTCCCTTTCCTTAACGTCTTTGAAACTGTTCCATTTTTCTCTCTCAAGGCTCTTTCTCCTTAAGATTTTTTTGATAACTGCTTTCATAAGTCTTTACTTTTTATTTGCTTAAACATTCGAACAGAGTTTGAAATCGGTTTTGTTATTTTTTAAACTATAGTCAGAATCATGGTATCTTGAATTACATATGTGAATTCTTCACATTTTCTCCCTGATTATTGTTTTTGTTTGGCTGATAAAACTTTCTCCTCACTATCTCTCGTTCTCGGTAGAAAAAAATCCATACTTGCAATGTGCTGTGTGAGCGAATGCTCCCATGGGTGGTTTATGACAAGTCTGCACACGCTCCTGTAAACACGTTCACGCCTGCGCATAGGACTAAATATTGTTATATGATGTGTCATCATACATCAAAAACAACAACAATATTATTAATAATGTAAATATAATAATAATAATACTACTAATATAATAATACTAATAATAATAAGATAAGATGAATAATCATGATAGAACGAAAACTATAAAATATCTATTTGATTAAAAACAAAAATAAGGACTATGATAATTGCGATAGTGATATCACATAACATAAACTTAAATTTGTGATTAAACCTATTTTCACGAAATTTAGAGCCGAGGCGATGGGAAAGAAAAGAGTGAAAGAGAGATGGATAGGACTCACACAAACACCCACAGGCCAGAAAGATAAACTAGTGGGGGGGAGAGGGAGACCGACAGACAGGCACGTTCACAAAGACATACCCACAATACTAACACACAATTGAATGAGCAAAGCGAGAGAGAGAGCGAAAAGAGAGATAGACGAGAAGAGAGATAGAATTTAAGCGATAGCAAGAGAGAGATCAGAAGCGAAGAGGATAGAAGCGAAGAAAGAAAGTAGTGCGAGGACATGTCGGCATATGCCAGACTATGTTTATGAAACCTTTTGTGCTTGTGTTTTTCTGTGCGTCCACGCTGTGCTTTCTTTGTGTCTGTATGTCTGAGTGAGACAGAGGTGTCTATTTTACCTGTTTGTCTAGCTTCCCATCCAGCCCTGGTACATATGTTATTAGTGTGTGTGTTGTGTAAGCTTACATTTCGTGTTTTTCTGTGTGTGTTTGTTTTGTGTACATTGCGTATATGCATGTTTATATTATATATAATATATATATATACAATCTATATTAAATATATATATAGATATATATATATATATATGATATGTGTGTGTGTGTGTGTGTGTGTGTGTGTGTGTGTGTGTGTGTGTGTGTTTGTGTGTGTGTGTAAAAAAAATGAAAATCTTCACAATAAAAGAGATATATTTGAACTGTTTCGAATATATCCTTCACAAATACATTGAATCTGCTCGTACTCCCGTTAAAGACTATTTTAGGTTAGGTTAGGTTAGATATGTTAGGTTAGGTTAGGTCTAGGTTAGGTTTGGTGAGATAGGTTAGGGTAGACTTAGGGAAGGTTGTTATAGGTTTAGGTTATGTAAGTAGATTAATTAATGTAAGTTTTAGTTTAATAATATAGAGATTCGTTTAATGATAGGTTAGATTAGGTTTGTGTAAGGCTATACTAGGTCTAGGTTAGCTTATGTTTAGGTTTGTTAGATTACATAAGTTAGGTTAGGTATTAAGTAGACAAGTTAGGTATGTTAAGTTAGGTTAGAACTATTGGTAAGGTTGGTAGTTTAGGTTTGGTTAATTAGCTGGTTAGGTTCCTTTGGTATGTTTGGTTGATGTGGGAATACCTATAATGGATTTTCAGTTACTCTTAGCTTCGTCCAGAAAATAATTAGGAAAATATTTGCTCCTCGGTCGATAATTATCGATAGATTCTATTACTTGATAGAGTAAATACTGATGTTGTTTCTTTTCTTTCTCTATTTAATTATGGTAAAATATATGTCATATATCTATAGTATACACTTTCGGTCGATCTATACCTTTCTAAGATGTGTTTATGTTCTTTGTTATTTATCATGAATGCCTAAACGCTGAGCATATATATATATATATATAAAATATATATTCATTATATATCTATTATATATATATCTATATATATATATATTATGATTATAGACAAGGTAATGACTGAGATGATATCTTCACATACAAGAGATGTATTTTTGAACCGGTTTCGATGCGTCTTCGTCAGATACATCACCAGAAGAAATTACATAGGAATATATACCAGCGTGGAGCTGACAAAATACCTTGACTGGTGACCTCCTCTTCGTTTCTCGTAGGATTTTGCTGTGACTTGATAATCTTAACCTGCCCGATGCCGTGTTGACATTACTCTCCGGTCGCGATGTTGCTAGCTTCCTAATTTTTTCTTTTTTAGTTTGTTCAGTCCTTATGGTCTATTACGCGTCCTTTCCAGTTTGGTAGATGTCCAGCTTCTCACTACTGTACCACCCCTGGCATTGGAGTTCGTGTGACGGATGTCAGCTCGATGTTCGCACTGATACCTGGTGCTGAAACCACGGCCTGTTTTTCCCCCAAAGTATGCTGGTATCACAACCGCTGCAGTGTATGCGATATACACACTACAAGTGGCCTTTCGGGCCTGCTTTTTGTCACGTAATAATTTCTGTATCTTTTCCCCGATGTGCTGGCGATTATCTCACTGTTTTGCCGACGTTCTGCTGAAGCGCCTGGGAAATGTACATTACTGTAAAATGAGACATTATTTAGAAGAGGGTGCGGGTCATGCTCTTATTCAAGTATCTCGTCCGCCTTCTTTCTGAGGTTTAACAAAAGCCTCTAGGATTACTTGTGTTCTGAAAGACTAATTAATATAGGCACCTCATCCTGGTAAATTCAGTGCCTGGCATGATTCAGTGCTCTGAGAAGAAGACCTATCACACACCAGATTTCGTTTTGTTGCCTGTGGGCGAGTAGTATGGATATAATCATACTTATTTGGAGGCTTTCTGTATACAGAGAACCGTAGGCCGTCGTCACCCCGATGGATCCGGTGTACAAATGAAAGGTCAGTTTCTGATTCTCCTCCTCCTCCACGGTGAACTGGATTTTCTCGTGGACGGATTTGAGTCGCGTTAGTGTTGCTGCAAGCACGACCTCTGGGGACAATGACGAGGACGTCGTCTACGTTCGAAGCCATGTTGATGTCTGCCGATTATATCCATGTAGTTCTCCCTCTCTCGCAGCGTCTCCATGACAGCAAGCCATGACGGCAACTCAAGGGGAGTCATGGCGAGTACCACTAATCTGCTGGGATTCATCCCAGCAATTCGAAGTGGCCGATTCCACGCATACTTCACTAGGAGACGAAGTGGTGTCTCGGCAGCGGGAGTTCTGCGTCTGTCATTGAGCTGGTGACCCTCGAATCTCGA
>NC_051429.1:1638120-1648120 GCF_015228065.2 Penaeus monodon | reverse complement strand
GCTGACAACCCAAGAGAGAGTCCTGCGGCAAACACTAATTACATATCATTTTGTCACATGTTTGTAAAATGTATTTATTTTAAAATAAATTAAAGACAATTTAAACTCCATTAAAACAAATAGAATAAACTTTGAGCCCATGAAATAAACAAGATACAAGTAAAAATAAAAGTACACTTATTACAGACAAAAGCTCCATGCTGAAGAGTATGAAAGGTGGCTGTTCAATACGCCCGCAGATGGTGCTAACTATGCTGCTGCTGTCTAGGGACTGTCCTAGTCATAGGCATACGAAAACTTAGCGAGGTACGCACAACACATATGCCCCACATCACTTACGTAACGCACACACCACACACACACACATACACGCACAATGCCATTCACCACACAGACACCCCACACGCGCCAACACACACAGACGATCACCACAACATGCATACACATACACACATGCACACACATATCCCACGAACAACACGCACACAACATATACCAGCACACACACACCACAAGGCACACAACTCACACACACACACCCCACACACACCAACCACGACCACACATATATATTATAAAATATTCTATATATATATTATTTATATTATATATAAATATTTATCAATATATATATAATAATGTAATATATATATAAATATATATATATATATAAATATATATAGTAATAATTATTATATATATATAATATATTATATATATATACTATGTTGTGTTGTGTGTGTGTGGTGTTGTGTGTGTGTGTGTGTGTGTTGGTGTGGGTGGTTGGGTGTGAGAGTGTGTGGTGTGTGTGTGTGTGTGTGTGTGTGGTTTTTGTGTGTGTGTGCTTTTGTATTGTTTGGGTGTATATTGTGGCGTGTGTTTTGAGCATGTGTGTGGGTGTTTTCGCGGGTGGGTACTAAACACACACAAACCCCCACCACACACACACACACACCACACACACATAATAATATTAAATTATATAATATATATATTAAAATATATATATATATATATTATATATTTTATACACACACACACACATGTATATATATATATATATATTATATAAAAAAATTTAATTAATATTATATATTATATATATATATATTTATATAATACATTAATATATTTATTTTATATAATTATATAAAATATATATATTATTATATATATATATATTATTATTTTATATGTAATGTGTGTGTGTGTGTGGTGTGTGTACGTGTGTTATATATTTTATATTATATTATATTATATATTATATTATAAAAAATCTCTTATTATTCTATAATTATAATCTTTAATGTGGGGGTTTTGTATATTAGTATTTAAAAGTTTATATATATTATTTTATTAAATATTTAAAAATTATCTTTTATATATATATTAAACTATATTATATAATATATATTATATATATATTATTGGGGGGGGTGGTTGTGTGTGTGTGTGTGTAACTATATTTATATTTAATTTATATTTATATATATATAATAATATATTATTATAACTCTCACACAATACACACACACCACACACACACACACACACCCACACACACACCACACACACATACCAACCATATATATTATATTATATTATATATATATAATTAATAAAAATAAAATTTTTTAAAAAATTTAAAATTTTTGTAAAGCATATATATATATTTATATTATATATTTATATAAAATTTTAATAAAATATAATTATATATATATTTATTATATATTTATATATTTCATATATATTTTATTTTATTATTTATATTATAATTATAAAAATATATATTGTACACACCCCCCACACACATACATATCTATATATATATATCTATATATATATATATATATTATGCGATATACTATATCTCATATATATATCTATTTATATACTCATATCTCTAGTTATGCATCTCTATATATATATATATATCTATATATAGATATATATATTATATATATTATATATGTATATATCTATATATATATGTCTTTTATTTGTACATCTATCTCTATGTATGTGTGTGTGTGTGATCTACCTTATATATACTATATATCTCTCTATACATATCTATAGATCTATATATAATATATATATATCTCTATTATATATAATATATCCTACATACACCTCCTCACACACCTACACACCACACACACACACACATACACACACACCAACACACACACACACACACGCATATCTATATTATATTTAATTTCAATATAGTATATATATATCTCTATATCATCTATCATATATACTATATATTATATATATATATATCTATATATATATATAACTATAATATTATATATATCTACTTTTATACTATATATACATATATTCTATATCATTCTATCTATATTCTCTATTATATATATCTATCTATATCTCTCTAGGATCATATATCTGTGTGTGTAGTGTGTGTGTGTGTGTGTGTGTGTGTGTGTGTGTGGTGTGTATGTGTGTGAGAGTGTATGCTATATCTTCTCTCATATATATCTCTCTTATACTCCTCTCGTTTCTATCTCTATCTCTATTTGTGTGTGTCCCACCCACCCCCCCACCCCCCCCCCCTCCATCCCTCACTATATATATCTACTCATCTCTCAATACTATATATATCTACTCTCATACATCTATCTCTTCCTATGCCTCTATATATATCTATCTCTCCTCTTACTATCTCAGTATCTCATATACTACATTTCCATCTATCTAATATCCACTCTATATATCTCTTCTCGCTCTCATCTCTCCTCTCTAGATCTCTATCTCTATCTTCTCTCTATATCTCTCTCTATTCTCTCTCTCTATATATACACCCGTGTGTGTGTGTGTGTGTGTGTGTGTGTGTGTGTGTGTGTGTGTCTGTGTGTGTGAGTGTGTGAGTGTGTGTGTGTGTGTGTGTGTGTGGTGTGTGTGTGTGTGCTTGTGTATATGTTTGTGCTTGTGTATATATGTGTGCGTGTGTGTATGTGTATGCATGTGTGCGTGTGATCGTGTGTGTGTGTTTGCGCGTGTGTTGTATATATATATAGTATATATATATATATATATATCTATATATATATATATTATAGATATTATATGTCTATATATTATCATGTATTTGGTGTGTGTGTGTGTGTGTGTGATACGTGTATATATATTTACATATATATATATATATATCCTATATTATATATATATATATAATATATATTCTATATATCTATATATAATATAATTTATATTGCAATATTCTATATCTATATCTATATATTAGTATCATCTATATAGATTATATCATATCGATATCTCTATATATATCTCTATTATATAATAATTATATATGTATATATAGCCTATGTGTGTGTGTGTGTGTGTGTGTGGATGGTGTATCCATATATATATATAATATATATATATATAGATATATATACTATATATATATATATAATATATATATATCTATATATACACACTCACACACATATCCACCACCCACACCAAACACACACACACACACACACGACACACACACACAAATATATATATATTATATATATATATATATATATATATATATATATATTTATATATATATATATATATATATATATATATATTATATAACTATATATATAATTATATATATATATATAAATATATATATACTGTTATCATATATATATACTATCATCTATATATATATCTGATCTATATATATCATCTTGACATATTTTCACATTATCTATTATGTTCTATATTATATATATATGCATATTCATATATATCTACATATTGCATATTAGATATATATATAGATTATATATATTATATCTATATATATATATCTATATATAGTTACTATATAATATATATTATATTATGTACACACAACACACACACACATACAACATATATATATATATATTATATATCATTATAATATCTATATATATATATATAGCTATATATATATAAATATATATATTATGCATATTATATATTATATCTATCTATCTATATCTTATATATATATATATCTCATTTCTACTCTATTATATATATATATCTCTCTCTATATTATTACCACACACACACACACACACATACATATATTATATATATAATATATATATATATACTTATATATTATATATATCTAAATTTTTTACATAAATTATATATATATATGTAGTCTGTCTGTATCAATACTGTCTATAATCATATTATATATTCTATATATATATCTACTATATATGCTCTATCACTCTCTCATCAGATCTATATATATATATATCTCTCTCTATACTCTGAGTGCATATCTATGTCTATATATATATCTATCTAATATAATATCTATATATACTAATATATATATATATATATATATATCATAGATATAGATATAATATATTATATGTATGTGTGTGTGTGTGTGTGTGTGGTGTGTACATTATCGATCTATATCATCTATCTCTCTATCTCTCTCTCTCTCCTCTCTATCATATCTCTCTCTCTTCTCTATACTTTTCTATGCTCTTATATCATATATCTAATCTCTCTCTATCATTCTCTATATCTATCACATCTCTCTATACCTCTATATTACCTGATCTCTATATCTCTCTCTCTATTCTCTCTATCTAGCTTATTCTATATCTCTTCCCCTCACAAAACAGCTCTCTCATTTTACTCTATATATCCCTATATATATTCTCATTCTATCTCTTCATATATATATCTATCTCTCTCTCTCTCTTGTTCTCTCTTCTATCTCTCAAGCTATCTCTATATCTCGTATCTCTCTCGCTATACTCTATATATATTATCTCTATATCTCTTATCTCTCTCTCTCTAGTGTGTGTGTGTGTGTGGTGTGTGTGTGGTGTGTTTGTTGCGTGTGTGTGTGTGTGTGTGGTGTTGTATGTGTGTGAGAGTGTGTGTATATCTCTATCTCTCTTATATCTATATCTCTCTAGTACATATCTATATATATCTACTCTATATCCTCTCTATATATCCTTTGTGTGTTATACACACCACCACACACCAGCACCCACACACACCACACCACACACCCACACATCCCTACCTACATTCTCTTATCTCACTCTCATCTATATTCTTCTCTCTATATAATACTATCCTCTATCTATATGAATCTCTCTCTACTCTCTATATATAAATGCCTCTATATATATATATATATATATATATATATATATATATATATATATATATATATATATTTAACATATAATATATATATATATATAGCTATATACACGTATCACACACACACACAGCACACACCACACACACACACACACAAACACACACACACACACACACACATCACACATATATATATATATATTATATATCTTCTATCTATATATATAGATCTACTAATATCATCTGTGTGTGTGTATATAATCTCTATATATTATATATATATATATCTATATATATATATATATATATCACTACTATATATATGTATACATATAAATATATACACTATATATATCCTATGTATATATAGATATATAGGATATATTATATATAATATATATATATATATATATATATAATATATTAGTATGTATATTTTATTCCTCTCTAGATCTCTCTCTCTATCTCTCTATTACAACATATCTATCTCTCCTCTCTCTCTCTATCTCTATCGGTGTGGTGTGTGTGTGTGTGTGTGTTTGTGTGTGTGTGTTGTGTGTGTGTGTACTTGTGTGTATATATAATACTATCTATCTCTTCTATCTATCTATCTCTCTATCTGTCTGTATTTTCTCTCTCTATCTCCTCTATATAATATATCCTCTCTCTTATCTCTTCTACATATCTATATACTATATATTTATCTATCTCTATATCTAGATCATACTTACTATATTCTATCTACATGTATCTACATACTATATCCATACTATATCTCTCGATATAATTATCGTCTATCTCTCTATATATATCTATCTCCCTCTCATCTATATATATCTCTATCTCTATAATATATCTCTATCTACTGCCTATTATATCTATATATATATCTCTATATACTATCATACTCATATTATCTATCTATATCTATATTCTATATTCTCTCTTCTTCTGTATATATATATATTTGATACACTCTCACACAACCATACCACACACACACACACACCACCCACACACACACACCCCCACCCCCACCCACACACACACACACATATATATAGATATATATATATATATATATATATATATAATATAATATATATATATATATATATATGTATATCTATAATAATCAATGTCTCTATCTCTATATCTATATATATCATCTATATATAAATCTACTCTCTATATATCTATTTATCTGGTTTCATATAGTATATCATACTATATTATAATATATATTCTATATCTATATATAATATATATCCGCTTATATAATCTATATTTCTTGTGTGTGTGTGTGTGTGTGTGTGGGTGTGGTTGTTGTTTTGTGTGGGTGTGTGTGTGTGGTGTGTACCTGTGTGTGAGTGTGGTGTCTCTCTATCTATCTCTCTCTCTTCTCTCTCTATCTCTCTCTCTCTCTCAATCTATCTCTCTATCTCTCTTCTCTCGTATATCCCCACCCCCCCCCACCCCCCCCCCCCCTCTCTATCTCTAGCTCTCCTCATCTCTGCTCTCTCTACTCTCTCTCTCTCTCGCTCTCTCTCTCTATCCTTTCCTTCTTCTCTCTCTCTCTCTCTCTCTCTCTCTCTCTCCTCTCTCTCTCTCTATCTCTCTCTCTCTACTCCTCTCTCTCTCTTCTCTCTCCTCTTCTCTCTCTGTGTGTGTGTGTGGTGTGGTGTGTGTGTGTGTGGGTGTGTTGTGTTTGGTGGTGTGTGTCTGTGTTGTGTGCGTGTGTGAGTGTTGTGTGTGTGTAGGGTGTGTGTGTTGTGTGTGTGTGGTGTGTGTGTGTGTGTGGTGTGTGTGTCTATCTCATCTATCTATATCTATATATATATATCATATAATATACTATATCTATTATATATATATATACTTACTCATATATATCTATATAATATATTATATCTATCTGTATGTATCAACCCACACACACACACACACGCATGTTTATTATATATATATAGTCTCCTATATCTCTATATCTATATAAGTCTATATATATCTATATGATCTATATATATATAATATGTATCTGTTGTTGTTCGTGTGTGTGGTGTGTGTGTGTGTGTGTGTGTGTATACGTGTCTCGCTATAGTACATCTATTCTCTTATTCTTATATATATATTTATAATAGCTATCTCTATATATAATATATATATGTATATATATATCATATTATCTCTTTATATATGCATATTATCTCTCTCTATATATATATATATATCTATATTTTTGATCATATCTATATATATCTATATATCCGATATCTATCTATCTATTATAGGTATAGGTGGCGTGTTTGTGTGGTGTGGGGTTTGTGTGTTACATATATATAATATATATATATATATATATATATATATCTATATATATATATATATCTATACGATATATATATACACACTCACACACATACTATAACACACACACACAAACACACACACACACACCACACACACACACGCCACACACACAAATATTCATATATATTATATATATATATATATATACAGTATGTATGTCTATATCTCTAACTCTATCTCTATATAATTATATATATTATATATATATATATATCTTATATATCTATCATGTTCTATATATATATAGCTCTTATAATATCTATATCTTCTATATATATCTATATATATATATCTATATATATATTCATATCTCTGTTGTGTGTGTGGTGTGTGTGTGTGTATGTTGTGTAAAAGTATCTCTATCTCATCTATAATATCATCTCTCTACTCTTCTCTACACTATAATCTATACTACTATATATCATATCTATATATATCTATCATATATTGCATACACACCCACACACCCACACACACACACCACACACACATACATATATATATATATATATATATAGATTCTGTTTCTTTATATATATCATATATATATATATATATATATATATATATATACTGTAATCATGCATATCTCCAATATATTATCTCGTCTCTCTAATCTATACTCTATCTCTATCTCTCTATCTATATATATATATATATATTATATCTCTCTATCTTATATAATGTCTCATATTCTATATTATATATCTACTATGGTATATACACTATCTCTCTATCTACACATTCTATCATCTCTCTCTCCCTATCTATTATATATATCTCATCTATATATATATCTCTCATATATCTAGCTATATGTCTCATATAGATAATATATATCATATATATATAGATATCTAGATCATATCTAATCTATCATCAGATCATATATTACTATACCTTCTCTCTCATATCTTCTATATTACAGCTATCTACTTATATATATATCATATATATATATCTATATATATATATCTAGTATCTATATATATATATATATATAACGTATCCACCACACACACACACACACACCCACAATATTATATATATATATATAATCTATATATATATATATAGATATATATCTATATATATAATATATATATATATCTATATAATATATACACCTTATATGTATGTGTGTGTGTGTGTGTCTGTGTGTGTCTTCTGTGTGTATGTGTGTGTGCATGTGTGTATAATATGTAAATCAGATATACAGCACACCATATTGTATATGTATGTTATATATATGTTATATATATTAATATATATATATCTATATATATATATATATATATATATGTATATATATATCTTATATCATATCTATCTAATATATATATATATCTATCTACTCTATATAATATATTCTATATATATACATCAACTATATATATATATCATATATATCTATATCTATCTATTATTATATATGCTATTACTATGTATCTTTATACCATCTTATTATTTTATATCAATGTTTACAGATAATACTACGTAGGCCCTACTTTCTTTGTTTTTGTATTTTTTTTTTTCTTTTTACTTTTGATTAATTTAATTTTATTACCTCAGGTTGTGTTTTAATTTCGTCTAATAGCTTAATAGTTTCACTTTTTCTGCATTCATTTACATCTAATATATTTTACAACAAGACAAAGGAGAGGATAATAATATCTTGTCGGTAAACTCTCTTCTGGTTGTTGCTCTCCGGCCTCCTTGGTGGTTCTTCTGGGGTTCTACTGAGAGAGAGAAGGATATTTTCATTGTTTAGAAGAACAGTTAGGATTAGAAATGCATCGTGACATTTGAGAATATATAAAATGAGGCTCTCAGTTCTCTCCAGATATAAAATTATAAAGTTAGGTACTAGTAAAACAGGCTTTTCAAAGGACGTGCAAGACCCGCACTGTAGTCATTTGCAAAGTAAGGTACATAACGTTTGGCCTTATACGCAAAGAATGGCTTTGTTGCAATTTATGTATGTATATATTATAATATATAATATATATATATATATATAAATATATATATATATATGTATTATATATATATATATATATTATATATAGCAATATATTATATAGATTATATTAATATATATAGTATATATATATATATATATATATATATATATATGTATGTATGTATTTATCTACTATATATTATCATAATTCTATATCTCATCTACTCTATATATTACTATATATATATATTATCTATATATGTCTGTATATATATGTAGATATCTACTATGTATCATATATATAATCTATATATCTATATTATATTCTATTCTCTAATATCTCTCTCACTATCTCTCTTATCTCCTATCATTCTCATATGTATAATACTCATCAGCTTTTTCATCTCTATAGCTCTATCGATCTCTCTCTATCTCTCTCTCTATATCTATATTATGTTCCCTCTGTCTCTCTATCTGTCTATCTCTCTCTCT
>NC_051429.1:1635199-1638020 GCF_015228065.2 Penaeus monodon | reverse complement strand
ACCCCCCCCCCCCACCCCACACCCCCCCCAACACCCCCCCCACCCCCCACCCCCCCCACACTACACAAAAAAAAAAATATATTATATATATTATATATATTATATTATATTTTTATGTGTGGTGTGTGTGTGTGTGTGTTGGGGTTGTGTGTGTGTGTTGTGTGTGTGTGTGTGTGTGAGTTTACATATGTATATCTATATATATATATATATATAATATATATATTATTATATATATACATATACATATACATATACATATATATATATATATATATATATATATATATATATATATATAATAAAATATATATATATATATAAAAATATTTATATGTACATGTATACATATATACATATGTATGTAATGTGTTTTGTCTGAAATGTGTGTGTACATATGCATATGTAATATATAAATACATACTATGTTATATATATCTCTCTTATATATATATATATAATATATATATATATATATATATATATGTATATATATATGTGTGTGTGTGTGTGTGTCTGTGTGTGTGTGTGCGTGAGAATGTGGTGATGTGTGAGTGCGTCTGTGCGTGTACAGGATGTATGTTTAGGTGCATACCATAGACCAAAACTGCAGTATCAAGGCCTTGCAGACACAGCTTGGTCGTCCTGCATAGGTACCGACATCTCCAAATACTTTTGTTGGTCGAGTTCATGGATCCTATTGCCCGACCAATTCATCTATTGACTTCTTGGTTTGACAGCCAAGATATGATATGGATATGGATTACACAACCAAGGTATGTAAAACTCTCTGTAACTTCAATGCTCGCCGCAACAATGGATCAATTGAATGGGTTCCCCTAGCAGGCCCCCAAAGTCCTGAATCTTGGTCCTGAATCTTACTCTTGGCCTAAGGGCTTCACCTCATTTCTAAATGCATCAAAATCCGCCACCAGTGACTCCAGGGACACAGATAGGATAGCAACATCATCAGCACAATCAAAGTCTAAGACCTTGATATTGCCTAGTGTTGCTCCACACTGACTTTGACTAGAAGCTCTACCCATTATCCAGTCCATACAGGTGTTGAAAAGTGTTGGTGCAAGGACACAGACTTGCCTCACCACTAAATTAACAAAGAAGTTTGACAGTCCTGCACCACACGTTACAGCACTTTCAGTACCATTATGACGGCTTGCTATTAGGCCAATAATCTGCATCAGAATTCCCCTGAGTCTCAGGATCTCCCATAGAAATTCAGAATGCACTGAGTCAAACGCCTTCTTGAGGTCGATGTAGGCTGCAAATAAACCACGACCAAACTCAAGACTGTGTTCCACAATTACTCAAAACACTAGTATTCGGTCTATTGTGGACTAGCCAGAAGTGAATCCAGACTGCTCCAGTCTTTGATGCCTCAGTAGGTGATCGCGGATCCGTTTCAGAAGAATGTGGGCGAAATCTTTGTCTGGTATGCTAAGCAGTGTAATGCCATGGTAGTTGCTACAGTCCCAGTGATCCCCTTTCCCCTTTCAGAGAGGGATGACCCCGCCCCTCAACATGCCAGGAGGAGTGGTACCAGATTACCAGATTGCAGTCAAGACTGTATGCGAGCCCAGAACCATACACACATATATATGGAAGTTCAACGGGGATATCACATATGCCTGCAGCTTTCCCACTCTTCTGCTTGGAAATCGCCATCCTAACCTCCATTAGGGTAGGAGGTTCCTCGCTGAGAGGTGGGTTCGGAAAAGGTATTGTGACATCATTTACATTCATGCTAACTGTTGGAGGGTCTACCTGGTACAGCTGCTCAAAATACTCAACCCAACATTCACGAACCCCAAATGATCTGAGGTGATCTGTCCATCTGCTGATCGGACTTCAGTCCTCTACAAGGAGGGCTTAGGATTAAGCTTTCTCAGGGCTTGGTAGCCAGGGCAAAGGTCGTTTACCAAGAAATGGCCTTCAAACTCCTCAGCAAGATCCCTGATAAGCTGTTCCTTGTCCCTTCTCAGCAGTGTCCGAGCCCTATGCATCAAGGAGCGATGCAAGACCTGATTGACATTCAGCCGGGCCATGTGATATACTTCAGTCGCCTCCAATGTCTCCAGGGAGATGGATTTCTTCCGTGCCCTAGGGCGTACGCCAATGGACTGCTGGACTGATTCGAGTATTTCGCACTTGAAGAACTCCCACAGAGCAACTGGGTCCATCAGGTTGTCAAATTCATTGAATCGGCCAGAGACTGCCATGGTAAACCCATGGGCACACTCCTCCTCCCTTAGTCTGTCCAAGTGAAACACCTTAGAGTGGTCAGTGAAGGGACGGGGAGTTTTGAAGTGGACCGGCAGGGTAGCCACAACCATTCTATGGTCAGTGCCACAGAACTCGGCACTCCGGTAAGCTCTGCGGTTCTGGAGGATCCTCTATCGAGTGCTAACAAGAATGTGGTCAATCTCCTTGGCCACTGTTACTGTATCGCTATGTCATTTGATATGGGTTGGAGCATTGGTCCCATAGCCAGAGATTCTCAATTTCTGGGCCCTAGGAAAGTCCCGGAGAAGGAGGCTATTCTCGATGCTGGGATCAGCTTCCGAGCCATGGGGACCAACAGACATCTCATAGCTAGCTCGATCACAGCCAGATACCGCATTGAAGTGTATATATATAAAAATATATATATATATATATATATATATATATATATATATATATTCTCTCTCTTTCTCTCTCAAATATACATATGAGCTTTTGTAATATATACATACACACACACACAAATATATATACATATATATGTAAATACTTGTATATATATATGTATATACGCATTTAT
>NC_051429.1:1604135-1621635 GCF_015228065.2 Penaeus monodon | reverse complement strand
AATCCTAAAAACAATATTAAACAATTTAATTATTATTAGATGATAAATATAATCACTGGGAGAATTCACATCATGATAATACATATAATATTGGATATAATGACGATGATTCTGAAGATGATATCCTTCATTAAAAAATACTTTATTTACTATAGTGAGAGCGATAATTATAATTTTAGTAAAAATAATGAAATCGGTAACTATAAGAAGAATGTAAGTAATTACAATAATGATGATTAGGGCTATTTCATGTTAATAGTAATTGAAACAATGATAAGGAAAAATAAAAGAAGAATATTCATATGCAAGTTAATAGTAGTAATAATTAAAAGAAAGTACATTAAGAGTAATGATAAAATTAATTATATTAATAGTAATAAAAATATAAGAAAATAATAACAACACTAACAATAACAGCAGTAAAATCTATGAGGATAATATTAGTAATAACCGTAATGATAATAATAAAAATAACAATCATGATGATTATAATAATCATAATAATTACATTAAGTGATATAAGAATTGTAATGAGAATTATTATAATAATCCTAATATTAATTATTATAATAATCCTAACATTAGTTATTATAATTGATAATTATCATAATATACTTATGATTGTTATAATAATGGTAATAATAACACTGGGTTACAAAAAAAAATATTTTTTGTAAGTTGTCTTAGTTTTTTCAACTGATTTAGATCAAATCTGCATCGCTGAATCCAAAAATGCCATCCATTTTCCCCAATCAGGTCAACTTTTTCAACTAAGTGAATATAGGAAAAATCGTTTTTTTTACAAAGTGGTATTAGAGCGGCATTTTTGTTTTATTTGTGTTACTTATACATCCGATACATTTTTTTTATTTTGTTTTCTCACCCAATTTATAATTATCGACATGTTGCAGACATTGATCGGTATCTGTATTGACATTGCATTACATTGGTAACTATTACAATATCTACTGATCAATGCTGAACATCGATCAGAATTGATCAGATGATCAGTAGACAGGACACTAATATAGACAGATGCATGAAAACTAGATGTTTGGTCATCACTGATCACTCAGTGCTGACACTTCCGTTTCTTTGAGCTCCTCGAATGTGCAGCGGCAGGGATGTCTCTCTTCAAAGTCCAATAGTAATCGGGCATCATGACTGCATCCCACCGTCCCTGATACCTGGTCTCCATCTCCTTCATGTCCTGATGAAATCTCTCCCCCTGCTCGTCGCTCATTGATCCCAGATTCTCAGGAAACCGATCCATGTGTGAGAATAGGTAGTGCATTTTGATGCTCATTTTGCATCCCAGGTTTTTGAAGGCAGTCGGCATTTTGGTGACGAGTTCTGCGTAGTTGCTGGACTTGTTGTTGCCAAGGAAGTTCTTTACGACTAGAACAAATACGTTCCACGCTTCTAGTTCGACTTTATTCATTGAGTTTTCAAACTCTGGATCTCTGATGAGCTGACGTAGTTGAGGTTCGTCAAAGATGACAGCTTTCAATTTCTCCATGGTCACTCCTGGAAAAGCATGGCACAGATGAGTGAAGCAGCCACCATCTTCGTCCAGAGCTTTGGTGAACTGCTTCATCAAGCCAAGCTTAATGTGCAGGGGTGGGAAGAGTATCCTGTCTCTGTCCACCAGAGGGGCGTTGATGACGTTCTTTGTTCTGCTAGGCTCCAATTCCTCCGACAGAGACCACTCCTATTTCGTGTAATGCTGAGCTAGGTCCCACATGCACAGAAAGCACGGGTAATTGGTGAAACCGGACTGCTGTCCCAAGAAAAAGTTCACCATCTTCAGGTCAACACAGATCATCCACTCATGCTGACAATAACGAATTTTCTCCACAGATACTTCACCGCTTCATACTTCTTCAGTGTAGTCGAGTGAGCCAGCGGTATAGAGGCAAACTGGTTGCCGTTGTGCACCAGAACGGCTTTCAGCGATCTCTTGCTGCTGTCAGTAAACAGTCTCCTTTTTACAGGTTGGCACGATGGCAATCCAAGATTGTGCAGAAGCTGTGAAACATCTGTACAGTACACCAAGTCCTTCTTTTCAGAGAAAAAACGAAGGTATTCTTGATGTCTGTTGCGTTAGATAGTGATGCGAGTACTATCAGAAAGAAGGTTTTTTTCTTTCATTCTTGATGCCAACAATTCGGCGGATGATTTTGGAAAGTTGAGGTCACGGACAAGATCATTTAGCTCCTTCTGGGAAAAGGGATGCGGAGCGTCATCGCCATCATCGCTAGGAACTACTTCTTCATTGTCTTCAATACTGGAGAATTCTTCGTCACTTAACTCAGGAAGTTCTGCTGTGACAGGTACTGGAACTTCATCACAGTGAGGTACAGGACGACGTGCTGATTCAAGATCAGGATACTTGAAGCTGCTCTGGTTCTTTCTGTTGATCCCAGTCAAATTAATAGTGCAGAAGTAGCAGTCACTGACATGGTTTTTCGGCTCTCTCCAAACCATAGGAATTCGAAACTTCAGCCCGTCCTTCTTTCCATGGGTCCAGCGACCATGTGAGGCGCCCAAGCTTTGTCCTGATCACCAAGTTTTATGCCAAAATAAGCATGATAAGCACGTTTTACGAAACTTGTGACTGGTTTCCTGTTAGGAACAACGGTGTATTCGCCGCAAATGTAGCAGAATACATCCGGCTTATTTCTGCAAGACCTTCTGGACGAATCCATATCATTCATCGGAATAAAGAAAAAAATGTCTGTTAGCAAAAAATGCGCTGTCGCAACTTGAAAATTATATCGTAATACCCGCCACGAAAATACCCTTATGTATGAAGAACAACCGTAAAAAAACAATATTTGGCAATAGAACACAAATTTGACCTGATTGAGCAAAATCAATGTTGTTTTTGGATTCAGCGCATCTAAATTGTCTAAAATCAGTGAAGATCAGCTGTTGACCAGTGTAATCATCGTGATGATGTTATTCAAAACTAATACAATAATGCTATTCATAATTCTTATAATATTACTATTCAAAAATATTATAATAATGCTTATAAGTTTACTATAATAATGTTAATAATGATTATTATAGTAATCCTTATAATTATTATTCCAATAATACCAATAATAATTATCACAATAATGATAATAGTAAGAATAATAAAACGGTAACGATAATAATAATGATAATTTTGATAATGATAATAATAATGATAATTTTAATGATGATGATAATAATGATAATTCTGATAATGATAATAATCAAAATAATTCTGATAATGATAATAATCAAAATAATTCTGATAATGATAATGGTATTCATAATTATAATAATGGTAATAATGATAACGTAACAATAATTCTGATAATGATAATGATATAATTCTGATAATGATAATAATGATAATTCTGATAATTATAATAATGATAATGATGATTCTGCACGGCGATACCATGCGATGAGGTTAGCTGCATTTGGTGTGTGTGTGTGTGTATGTGTGTGTGTGTATGTGTGTGTGTGTGTGTGTGTGTGTGTGTGTGTGTGTGTGTGTGTGTGTGTGTGTGTGTGTGTGTGTGTGTACCAGACATGAGAGAGAGAAGAAGTTCATTGCAAGCTTCAGACGACCAACCTATGACAGAACTCATTGCACACACAACGTGTATGCACTCATACACTCCCAACACGAGAATTCATTGTATGTTTCATACGAAGCGGATGCATGTGACCGTCGTGTGACCTGCCTGCACGACGACACCACACGATGGGGCTGGTTGCATTTGGTGTTTGTGTGGTGTGTGTGTGTGTGTGCGTGTGTGTCTAGCTATGAGAGAGATCACTGCATATACAACGTTCATGCACACATTCCCACTCAAAACGATTTGCACGATATCGATAACAACGGATGCCGCATGACCTGCATGGAGACACGAAACAGAGAAGCTACACTAAGTGTGCCTCTTGACTGACTGTTCCCATGTCGACAACCATGGATCACCACGTGACGAGGCTGCGTTTTTGTCAGCAAGACGTGGATGATACTGACTACAACGGATGCCGCCTGATCTGCACAGCGACACTAAGCTAACTATTGCATGAATGACTGTGGCATGTCGACAACCGACGCAGTGGATGCACGTGTGTGTGTGTGTTTGTATGTGTGCGCCACATATGAGAGAGAAGAATCGACATACAACATGCATACGCACATACACACCTAACACGAGAGTTCAGGTTTACCGAGGACATGTCTGTGGTATGTCGACAAAAAAAAAAAGAAAAAAAAAGAAAAAAAAATATATATGTATATATATATATAATATATATAAGGAGGGAGAAATTTCGCTTTTTCTTCTCATCTATGGCATTGTACAGGCACCAACGGAAATCTCTAAGAAACAGATTCGAAATATTTGTAAAACCTGATTTATTATTAATATCATATTGATTTAACAAATGCCAGAGGAGCTGATAAACTCTACGGTGTTGGAAAAATCCTTGTCACAAACCAATTATTTTTTCTTTTATAAAATTGTATTGAATCGATCAATTTGGAACTCTGGGGTTATGATTGTGTCCTAAGCCCACTAATCCTGACAATCTGAGATCGAACGACACAATAACTGATTTTATATTATTTTTTTTATACATACCATCACCTAAAAATAATTAATATTAAAAAAATAAATTATATAAAATTAAATGATGTGTCGTTGGATCTCAGGTACTTCGGTTAAGTGGGTATAGGCAACGCAATTATAATCCGAGTCTGAGATCGATCGATCCGATTTCTTTTTATATATATATTTTTAACTATGTTATATGTAAGGTATATGTGGCCCCCCTCACCCCCTCAAAAAAATCATCAGGGAGAAATTTCGCCTTTTTTCACCTATGCAGGCACCAACGTAATCTCTAAGAAAAAGATTCCAAATATGTGCAAAACCTGATCTTTTATTACTTTATTGATTTAACGAATTCCATAGGAGCTGATAAACTGCACGGTGTTGGAAAAATCCCTGTTACACACTAATAAAAATCATATAAAAAAGTATTAAATCGATCTATCTGAAACTCTAGCGTTATGGTTGTGTCATATGTCAAACATAACAAAATAATGGATTTTTATTGATTGATTTCATACACGCCCTCGCCTAAAAAATAATAATACATGAATAAATAAATCATACAATTCAAATATTATGTTGTTAGATATGAAGTTGTCAGCTTGAGTGGGTATAGGCAACGCAATTATAACCCGAGACTCTCAGATCGATCGATCGGGTATTTCTTTTTATATGATTTTATTTTCATTTTTTAAATATAGGCGTCGGAGGGTGAACGAGACTGATTTAGCGTGCAATGGGGGCCTTCCACTGGTCATAGCACGATGAAAGACCCTCCATCGACACGCTTTAGACGTCCAATACACTGTCTTCCATCGTTCTTGGACGTACCTAGGATGTCCGTTGGCCGTGTAAAACGAGACGAAGGAGGACGATGCACGTTCCAAAGACCTGTGGGAGGCCGGCCTCCCATGTATAGTATAATGTACACGTGGCCATTGTGTCGTTAGATCTCAGGTTAACACATTAAGTAGGCATAGGCAACGCAATAATAACCCGAGAGTCTCAGATCGATCGATCCGGTATTTCTTCTAATATGATTTTTTTAAAATATATGCGTCGGAGGGTGAACAAGACAGTGCTCTAACGTGCAATGAGGGCCTTCCACGGGTCACAGCACGGTGAAAGACAGTCCATCGACACGCTTATGCTTTAGACGTCCAATACACTGTCTTACAACATTCTTGGACGTATCAAGGATGTCCGTTGGCGTGTAAAGCGAGACGAAGGAGGCCGGTGCACGCCTGTACCAAGTAAAATGCAATGTACACGTGGCCAATGTATTGCTGTCGATTGTCGACATACCACAGACACGTCCTTGGTGCACCTGAACTCTCGTTTTAGGTGTATATGTGTGCATGCACGTTGTATGTCCAATGAACTCTAAGCTAGGTCTGTGATGAGCTCTCTCTAGCTTGGTCGTATGAGGTATGTAATAAACTCTTGCTTTGGAAATGTATGTGTGCCTGCACATTGTGTTGTGCAATGAGCTCTGTCATAGCTTGGTCGTATGAAGTATCTAATAAACTTTCTTCTCTCTCGTGTGTGGCACACTCACACATACACACATGAGTGTGCTTCGTGAATATATCACAGTGCACCGACGACGTGTCTGTGACTTATCGACAACCAATGAAGTGGATGCATGTGACCGTTGTGTAACCCGCCTGCGTGCATGCACGTTGTATGTCCAGTGAGATCTCTCATAGCTAGGTCGTTTGAAGCATGCAATGAAGTATCTTGTTGGTAGTGTATATGTGCATGCACGTTGTGTTGTGCAATGAGCTCTGTCATAGCTTGGTCGTATGAAGTATGTAATAAACTTTCTTTCTCTCTCATGTGTGGCACACACACACACACCCACACACAAAAAAAAAAAAAAAAAAAAAAAGTGCAGGAAGCCTCATTGCGTGGTGTCGCCGTTCAGGAGGATCACACGGCGGTCACATGCATCCACTTCGTCGGTTGTCCGACATACAACAGACACGTACTTGCTGCACTGCTAAGTCATTCCCGCAACAGTCAGTCAAGAGTTGATTGGTGTCGCCATGCAGGTCATACGGCATCCATCGTAGTCGATACCATCCACGTCGTGTTGAGTGTGTATGTGTGCATGCACGTTGTATATGCAGTGAGCTCTCTCACTGCCAGGTCGTGTCCATGGAATGTACACACACACACACACACACACATACACACACACACACACACACACACACACACACACACACACACTCACACACACACAACACACACACACTAAAACACTCACACTCACACTCAAAACTCCCCACACACTCCACCACACACACCCCCCCACACACACTCACACACACACACACACTATGCAGCCTCGTCGCATGGTGTCGCTGTGTGAAGCATACAGTGAACTCTCGTGTTGGGTCTGTATGTGTGCATGCAATGAACTTTCCTCTCTCTCTCTCTCATGATTGTACGTATATGTGTATGCACGTTGTGTGTGCAATGAGCTCTGTCATAGCCTAGTTGTATGAAGCATTCATTGAAATTTCTTCTCTTTCTCTCTCTCTCTTTTCTCTCTCGTGTGTGTCACACACGCACCCCCACAAAACACCCCACACACACACACACCCCACACACACACACACACACACACACACACACACACACAATGCAGCCAGCCTCGTCGCGTGGTGTCGCCGTGAAGGGCGGGTCACACGACGGTCACATGCATCCACTTCGTCGGTCGTTGACATGCTACAGACACGTCCTATGTGCACCATGAAGTCATTCACGCAACAGACAGTCGAACAAGCACACCCAGTGCAGCCTCGCTGTTTGGTGTCGCCGTGCATGTTGTGTGTTATCCGTTGTTGTCGATACCGTGCACATTGCATATGCAGTGTGTTCTCTCATACCTAGGTGTGTGCAATGAGTTCTCTCATAGCTCTCGTGTTGGGTGTGTATGTGTGCATGCATTTTGTATGTTCAATGAGCTCTCTCATACCTCGGTGTTTCCAGTGAGCTCTTTCATAGCTTGGTTGTATGATGCATGCAATGTACTTTCTTTTCTTTTTTTCTCTCTCTCATGTGTGTCACGCACATAAACACACACACACACACACACACACACACACACACACACACACACACACACACACACACACACACACACGTAATGCAGCCAGCCTTGTTGTGTGGTGTCGTTTTGCAGGCAGGTCACACGACCTGCACACGCATTCACTTCGTCGACATGCCACAGACATGTCCTCGGTGCACTGCATGCACACACACATACACACACACAAAATGCAGCCTTGTTGCACACAGACACACACACACACACACGCACAATGCAGCCAGCCTCGTCGCGTGGTGTCGACGTACAGGTAGGTCACGCAACGGTCCACTTCGTCGGTTGTTCCTTCCTGGGAAAAGATTTTCTTGATTTTTTAAAGAAAAAAAAAATATCAAAATTATTCATAAATTTGTAGCCACAGGCTTACAGGGAATCATTAAAATGTCAACTAGAACATTTATATCCTATTTAAGCATCTTTTACATAAAAAAACTGAAATAACTGGTAGAACCTCCTTTTGCCTTTCTCACTGCATCAAATCTCTCATACGTTTTAGTTACATAATCAAAAGTAATGTAGTTCCACTTTGTTTACCCTCTCCCACTGATTTTCATTGTTTCTAAGTACTTCAGCCTTAATTTTCTTTGCAATATAGTCCTATACATGCTGTAATGGTTTCATACCACAACTATCACATTACTTTTTTTAGTTCCATTGCCAATTCCATTGTCATTGCCATTATCATAATTCTCATTACCATTATATTTTCCTTTATCGTTGCCATTGCCATTTTTTTTCCCATTAATACTTTCGTTATTACAATTTTATAGTTTTCTTTATCATTATCATTATCGATACCATCACCATTATCAATATTATTACCATTTCTTCTGAGACAGTAGCCCTATTAATACTCTCATCATTATAGCAATTATCATTATTATATGTATACCATTAATGTTACCGTGACCATTATCATTATCATCAACACATCACTACTATAATCTTTATCGTTGCTATTATCATTATTAACATTTATAACTTAATATTATCGTTAGAACCACTATTGCTATAATTATCATTAAATTTACCATTATAACAATCATTATCATTACAATTACCATTGTATTCATTATCATTATTAAAATGACATTTATGGTAATTATTAACAGGATAATCCAAATTATCATACGTTATCCTTACTGTTATCAATACCCGTGGCATTATCATTATCATTGGCGCTATTATTTTTATTAACATCTTGATTATTAATGCAGTTGTCATTAATTTATCGTTATTATTATCATCTTATTGACATTGCCCCTCAGGTTGTCTCTTTCCGAGACAACCCTGGGTGGAGGAAGGCCTGTAGGATGACCCAGGAGGTCATAGCTTGGGCAGCTCGACGAGACCTGTCGCGAACAATTACAGATGGGACAAGGGCCTGCCTGGAGACTCGACATGTGGGACCCTTATGGCTGGAAGCGAAGGGTGGATGCGGCCATGCGCCCCCGTCGGCGTTAGCCCTTTGATGATGATGATGATTATCATCATTATATCTATTATTGCAATTATATTTAATACATCCATTTTCTTTATTATTATCCTTTTTTATGTTAAAATTACCGTACATACCATCCACTTTACCATATTTATTATCCTTTGACTTAGTATAACCGTTATCCATATTATCACCATCATCACTACTGGTGCGTCGTTATCATTACCATCATCATTGCCATAACCGTTCCTCCTTCTTTATTACCAGTGTAATAATTATTGTCAAATGTCATTATTAAATCACCAATTATCATTTATCATTGAATTTTACCATTTAACACCATTGATATTATTAATATATTTTACCTTTTTAAAACGCCTTATCAACATTATTACTATTATCCGTGCTATCACTACCTCTTTGTTACTGTAGTGTTTATATATATATTTTATTAATATATATATAATAAATATATATAATATTTTAATAATATATATATATATATTCTATATATCATTAACCACTATTATTGCAAATTACCGTTGTTACTGTCTTTCTCATAATCACCAATATTTATCAACATGGTAAATATTTTTAACTAATTGTTATTGTTATCATTAGAATAAAAATTTTATTAAAACCTTTTACAGTTTCCCAAAATGTTTTCCAAGATTAAAGACTTGGAATTTTCAATCTTCGTAAATTTCACTCCTTTTGGTGAAGATGTATCGCATAAGTTTCGTGAGGTGAGCCTGTGCACCGTGTAGACTCTCCATACTAATGACACAATTTTCAAAGTGTGAAGGAAATGAACGATAACGAGTAAAATAGTTAAGAAGCCGCATATGTATATAAACGATTAATTGTACACCCTGTCCTGTGGAAAATTTTTAATATTGGTTTTTAATATATTCATCTTAATATCCAAATTAGTATGTAATATGAATGTTGATATTATTTTATTCAACCTAATATCCAAAAAATTTTTTATATGGATATGAATTTAATATTATATTAATATTATATTGATATTAATATTTATACTAATGTTGAAAAAATATTTTATTGATATTAATGTATCACTATTAACAAGTGTATATTGATATTGCTGATGATAGTGATTTAAATTTTGATCGATACATTATTGCTATAAATATCTTATAAAATTATCATATTAAAAGGAAGATAACCAATAAAGATAACATACAATCCTGATTATAGTAATGGTAATTTCTAAAAACTTCTATTACCACTACTGCTAAATGATAATGATAAGAAAAATTTTCCTTAGAAATGCGAAACCATAATAATTACAATATTTAAAAAATAGGATTATAACAATGGAAAATAATGATGATTTTGATTTTTGATAATTATCATAACCCAAATTTAATAAATGATGTCAATAATGTCAATACCAATACAAATAATATCAATAAAACAATAGACATTCCAATTACGATAGTTATTGTCATTGTTACTACAACTATTGCAACCATCTTTATTGTTTTATTATATTAGATCTTATGTCAGTAAACGTAATGATGCTTAAATTTTATAATTATCATAATTATCATTATTATTACTATTGTTAGTATCATTATTACTGTTAACCCAATCGCTACGTATGGCAGAATTCATGCCATGCATACTGTAATACATGCTTATTAATTGTATTTACACATAGATGGCTCTACAAGTCCTTAATCACTAAGGAGTGAGGTATTTGACCTAATCATAATATCAATAACAATAATAACAGTATCGATATCAATTGTATTAATAAGAAAGACATATTTTCCCACCAATACAAGGAATGCGGAAATTAGAGTCGGTTGATTGACTCCTTGCCAGCGGAGTTCATGTGTAACAAAATTCACACGCACACAAAGGACAGAACAGAAACCCGTGTGGTTAGGTTAATATTTCTGCTTTATTTTTTATTATTATTGTTATTGTAATTATTATAATTATCTTTATTGTACATACTATCATTATTTTTATTGTTATTTATATTATTCTTTTTATCTTTATTTTCATTATTAGTTTTGATGTTATTACTATTATTATTAATATTATTTTCATTCTTCTTATTCTATTGTTATAATAATAATAATTATTATTATTATTATTATTATTTTTATTAATATTATTATTATTTTACTATTATTATCATATATTATCAGTATTTTTTACTGGTATAAATTCATTTATATTGACATTCCACCTTCGAACTTCAATTCATTTATAAAACAGGTAGTATTTAAGTGGATGCTTCCCCAAATTTGTTTTTTACTGATATTGCTATTATTGAAAATATTACTGTGTATATAACTGTCAATGATTCTTGATCAGTGCAACTATCAACATCGTTCGATCAGCTCCCTTTGAGTCCGTGTGACCCGCGGTTACGTCCGTTAATTGATGTAGGACTAGGGTTTAAGCTAGAATCATTATTCGCTTATTAATCACACCTTTCTCACCCTCTTGAAGTCGCTTGCATGTTTTGGGTATATCCCAGGCGTTTGTGTGATTCCTGAAATTTTATATATCCTTAGAGAATTTTGCGAGCGCCCATCAAAGATACGCAGAAGAGAGCAGTTATTTATATTCCAGGCTCGAGTCGCTTCAGTCATATAACGAATAACTTCAGTTTATTGTACCTACTTTCGAATGACGGAGCGCAGATCTATTAGGCGTTTACGCAACCCCGGGGCAATATCGGGCAAAAGAGAAAGTGAGGTCAGGTCAAGACGGGAAAAAACAACCTTTTCCTCCTTCCAAAGTGAACGCCAAGCCCGACAGAAAAGGATGGTCCAATTCGGGGCTGGGGGTTTTAGGAACGCGATTAAAACTGAAAAAATTGAATAATTCGTTGATAAGAAAAATAAATACGAACGCATTTAAAAAAAAAACTTCGTCGTGCAGATGAAACCAAAAGTAAAATCTCTAAAACGAAGAGAAAATAATTAATTAACTGTCACTTAAACGAAACCGATATTCAATGTTTATTGGGATTGCATTTACTCGAATCACCGGGAAAAATGCAATCCTAAGGTTAAGGAATAGTGTGAGAAACGTGGCCAATTTTTTGCTGGGTCTTTTAAGCACCTTTTTAACCCCGACAAAAAAAAAACAACGGCTTAACACATTTATGGGAGAAAAAGAAGTGAAAAAAAGAATAAGAAAAAAAAGGGGGCCCAACGTGTACTTACGTGTTTTTTCTTCTTAAGCCATGTCCCCCTTTGAAAGCGGTCCCGGGAGCGGATTTTCCTCGAAGGATTTCGTTCATGCTGTGAACCGGGAAGGGACAAAGGGGCAAGGGAACTTCCACCCTCCCGAGTTGCCTGCCCCCTAGCCACTTGGGGTGTCCCATGCCCCCAGCCCAAATCATGCTTTTGGTTCCCTAAGCCCGGATAAAAAATGAGAGAAATGAAAATTTAACCTAAAATGGTAAAATACCGGCTGCTCTCCCGGAGAAAAAAATTGGGTTGGCGACCCTAACCAACGTAACGCACTCCCAAGGCATCACAACCTGAACACTACAGATACAAATTAAAAGTATCATGGCTGTGGTTTTCAGACATGAACCTAACCATTAAAAAGAAGAAGAAATATGTTGTGGGTGTGTTTTGGTGGTTGGTTGTGTGGTGGTGTGTGGTGGGGTTGGTGTACAATGTGGGTTTATCTATAAACATATATAATATAGTTTAATATGTAGTATTAATATTTATAATATATATATATATTTATAAAATATATATATATATATACATATATGACATATATAAATATATATAATATATTATATTTATTATATTAATATATAATATAATATATATGTGGGTGGTGGTGGGGGGTGTGTGTGTGGGTGTTGTGGTGGTGGGTGGTGTGTGGGTGTTGTGGTGGGGTGTTAGGTGTGGGGTGGGTGGGGTGTGTGGTGTGGGTGGGTGTGGTGTGTGCTTGCTATCTCATATCTATTCTCTTCTTATTTTATCTATCCTAAGCTATCCTATCTATATATTTGTGTGGTGTGTGGGTTTTGTTCGTCATATATATATTATATATATATAATAAATATATATTAATTATATATATATATTATATTAATATAATAGTATTATATATATATATGATGTTGGTGTGTTGGTGTTGTTTGTGTGTGTGGTGGTTTTATTAGAATATATATACTATATATATATGTATTATATATTTATTATTATATATATAATCTATATCTAATATTTATGTGTGTGGGTTGTGCCTGTGTTGGGGTTACCTTGGTGTGGTGGTTTGTGGTGTGTGTGTGTGTGTGTGGGGGTGTGTGCGTGTTGTGGGTTTGTAAAAAAAAAAAAAAAAAAAAAAAAAAAAAATATATATTTATATAATAAAAATAATATTAAAAAAATATATATATTATATATATATATTAATTTATTATATATATATTAAAATTATTTTTTTTTTATGAATATATAAATTATATATTATATATAATATATATAAAATTTTATATATTTTTTTTTTTTTTGGGTTTCCCTTGTTGCTTTTTTATTTATTAAATAAAAAAAAAAAAAAAAATTTTTTTTAAATTATATTATATAATATATTAATTATATTTTAAATTAAAATTTTTAATAATTATATAAATATTAAAATAATATTATATATATATATATATAAAATAATATATATATTATATTATTTTATTATATATATAATATATAAATATATAAAAATATATATATATATAATAATTTTTAAAAAATAAATATATATATATAATAAATAAAAATATTATAATAAAAAAATATATAAAAAATTAAAAAAATTAAAATTAAATAAAATAAGTATATATATAAAAATTAAAAACAAATATTACAAAAAAATTTAAATAAAATATATAATATAATATATAAATGTATAAAAATCTATAAATTATAAATATATTTTATATATATAAATATCTATAAAAAATTATGTTTATAAATTTTATATTATAATATAAATTTATTATATTACAATATATAATATATAAAATAATAATAAATAAAATTTGTATTATATATTTAATAAAAATAAATATATATTATTATTTTAAAATTATTTAATAATATAATCAAATTATAATATTTTTTATTAAATATAAATAATTATATTTATTATGATATAATATATATAATATAAAATATAAAAATATTTATTATATAATTAAAAAGAAATTATATTATATATCTATTTAATATATATATATACATATAATATATTATATATATAATTATATATTTTATAATTATATATGTGTGTGTGTGTGTGTGTGGGTGTGTGTGGTTGTGGGGTGTGTGTGTGGTGTGTAGGGTGTGTGTGTGTAATGTTGTGTGTGTATCTGTGTGTGCCCTGCGTGTGTGTACGTTGTGTTGTGTGTGTGTGTGGGGGTGTGTGTGTGTGTGGTGTGTGTGTGCGTGTGTTTCTGTATGTGTGGGGTTTGTAAAAAAGAAAAAAAGAAAAAAAAAAGAAAAGAAAAAAAAAAAAAAAAATATAATTATATATTTCATATATATACATATAATATTCATATATATATTATATTATATTTTTATATAGATATATTTATATATATATAATATATATTAAAATATATATATATATATTATATATATATATATTACTTATGCTATATTTTATATATAATATTATAATTTTAATAATATAAATTCATATTATGTATTTATTATATATATATATATATAATATATTATATATATATATATATAAAATATTTTATATATATTATATAAATTTGTTTGTTTTTGTGTGTGGTGTGTCTGTGTATGTGTGTGTATATATATTAGAAACGCACATATGTATATGTATATATAGAGATAGGGAGAGAGGGAAAGTTAGAGATAGGGAGAGAGGGAAAGGGAGACAGAGAGAGATACAAAAATATAAATACGTACAAGCCTATATATACATTATATGCAATTTTAATATATAATATATATATATATATATATATATATATATATTATATATTTTATATTTGTGTGTGTGTGTGTGTGTTGTGTGTGTGTGTGTGTGTGTGTGTGTGGTTTTTACAAACGCTCTATGTTATTTTCGGAGAAAAAAAAAAAATAATATATAATATATTATAGATATAAATTATATAATATTATATTATATATATATATAAAAATATTTTATATTATATATAATTATATATGAAATATAAAACCCACACACACTTCAATGCGGTATCCGGCTGTGATCGATCTAGCTATGAGATGTCTGTTGGTCCCCATGGCTTGGAAGCTAAGCCCAGCAGCGAGAATAGCCTCCTTCTCCGGACTCTGCTAGGTCCCGGAAAATGAGGATCTCTGGCTCCTGGTACCAATGCTCCAACCCGCATCGCATGGCATAGCGATACGGTAACAGTAGCCAAGGAGTTCTTGTTAGCACGCGATAGAGGATCCTTCATAACTGTAGAGTTTACCGGAGTGCCGAGTTCTGTTTCACTGACCATAGACTGGTTGTGGCTACTCTACAGGTCCACTTCAAAACTCCCTGTCCCTCCTGTAGCCACTCTAATGTGTTTCACTTGGACAGACTATCATTATTTCTATTATTATTATTATTATTATCATTATTATTACCATTATTATTATTATTATTGTTATTATTATTATGATGATTATAAATGTAATAATAATAATTATTATTATTATTATTATCATTATTATTATTATTCTATTATCATTACTCTTACTATTTGTATTATAAACTCAAGTTCTTATTGATCGTGATGATATTCTTAAAATGATTATCATAATATTAACAATATAGATATAATTAGGATAACAGTAATGATAACATTAATTATGATAATAATAATGATGATTGAATATTATTAATGAAAATAAGAATATTAACAATCATGGTATTAATGATGATGATAATAACGGTAATAACCATAATAACAATAACAACAACAACAATAATAATAATAATAATGATAATAACAATAATAATAATAATCATAACATCAACAACAACAATAACAATAAGTGTAATGATTATAATGTTAATAATACCGATAATAATAAGACTTCAATTTTAAAAATACGATTATACATTCTCACTATTCAAAAATATTAATACTGTTTTTCATTCTTTACCCTTATCAATAATTTCAGTTTTTTTTATTGAAATAAATGGATTTTTATTCCATTATTATCATTATAAATGTTTGTTTACAATGTTTCCTTTGCATGAAATATTTTTATATATTCCGAAATTCCTTATTGCCCATGAGGTAGCGAGAGAGAACAATAGCCTTCAATATCTTTCTCTGATCTCATCGTAAGGAAACATTTCCCAATATTTTAGTATTACTATTTTCATCATTGGTATTTGTATTACTATTGTTGTTATCATAAAGCCGGAACATCCTAAAACAATCAAACAAAGCATATAAGAGTACATACAAAAGAGAAGGCATACGGCTGTGAGATTTACAATCTGGCTTTTTCATTAAAATGTGGTTTGGAATGCCATGTAAGAGGATATACAAAGAAAAATCAATACAGCTGAGAGGTTTGCCTTAAGGTCTTCTCATCCAAAACATATCTGGTAAAGCACATATGAATGCACACCAAGAAGCCTTACTGCTGTGGTATTTATAATAAGGCCTTATTTGAAAGTCATCTGGACTAAGGGAGGAGGAGTGTGCCCATGGTTCACCATGGCAGTCTCTGGCCGATTCAATGAATTTGACAACCTGATGGACCCAGTTGCTCTTCTTCAAGCGCAAAATACTCGAAGCAGCTTAACGGTCCATTGGCGTACACCCGAGGGCACGGCAGAAATCCATCTCCCTGAAGACATTGGAGGTGACTGAAGCATGTCACATGGCCCGGCTGAATGGCAATCAGGTCTTGCATCGCTCCTTGATGCATAGGGCTCGGACACTGCTGAGAAGGGACAAGGAACAGTTTATCAGGAATCTTGCTGAGGAGGTTGAAGGCCATTTCTTGGTAAACGACATTTGCCTTGCCTACCAAGCCCTGAGAAAGCTTAATCCTAAGCCCTCCTCGCAGAGGACTGAAGTCCGATCAGCAGATGGACAGATCATCTGAGATCATTTGGGGTTTATGAATGTTGGGCTGAGTATTTTGAGCAGCTGTACCAGGTAGATCGTCCAACAGTTAGCATGAATGCAAGTGATATCACAATACCTGTTCCGAACCCACCTATCAGCAAGGAACCTCCTACCCTAATGGAGGTTGGATGACGATTCCAGCTGAGGGTGGGAAGCTGCGGCATATGTGATATCCT
>NC_051429.1:1591486-1601486 GCF_015228065.2 Penaeus monodon | reverse complement strand
ACCTGTTTTATAAATGAATTGAAGGTAGAAGGTGGAATGTCAACGTAAATGAATTTATGCCAGTAAAAAAATACTGATAATTGAGGATAATAATAGTAAAATAATAATAATATTAATAAAAATAATAATAATAATAATAATAATTATTATTATTATAACAATAGAATAAGAAGAATGAAAATAATATTAGTAATAATAGTAATAACATCAAAACTAATAATGAAAATAAAGATAAAAAGAATAATATAAATAACAATAAAAATAATGATAGTATGTACAATAAAGATCACAATAATAATAAAAAATAAAGCAGAAATATTAACCTAACCACACGGGTTTCTGTTCTGTCCTTTGTGTGTGTGTGTGAATTTTGTTACACATGAACTCCTCTGGCAAGGAGTCAATCAACCGACTCTAATTTCCGCATTCCTTGAATTGGTGGAAAAATGTGTCTTTCTTATTAATACAATTGATATCGATACCGTTATTATTGTTATTGATATTATGATTAGGTCAAATACCTCACTCCTTAGTGATTAAGGACTTGTAGAGCCATCTATGTGTAAATACAATTAATAAGCATGTATTACAGTATGCATGGCATGAATTCTTGCCATACGTAGCGATTGGGTTAACGGTAATAATGATACTAACAATAGTAATAATAATGATAATTATGATAATGATAAAATGGAAGCATCATTACGTTTACTGACATAAGATCTAATATAATAAAACAATAAAGATGGTTGCAATAGTTGTAGTAACAATGATAATAACTATCGTAATTGGAATGTCTATTGTTTTATTGATATTATTTGTATTGGTATTGACATTATTGACATCATTTATTAAATTTGGGTTATGATAATGATCATAATCAAAATCATCATTATTTTCATTGTTATATCACTATTGTTAATATTGTAATTATTATGGTTTCGCATTCTAAGGAAAATATTCTTATCATTATCAGTAGCAGTAGTGGTAATAGAAGTTGTAGTATTACCATTACTATAATCAGGATTGTATGTTATCATTATTGTTATCTTCCTTATTAATATGATAATATATAAGATATTTATTAGCAATAATGTATCGATCATAATTATCACTATCATCAGCAATATCAATATACACTTGTTAATAGTGATACATTAATATCAATATCAATATTATCAACATTAGTATAAATATTAATATCAATATAATATTAATATAATATTAATATTCATATCCATATATTAATTTGGATATTAGGTTGAATATATTAATATCAACATTCATATTACTATACTAATTTGGATATTAAGATGAATATATTAAAACCAATATTAAAATTTTCCACAGGACAGTGTGTACAATTAATCGTTTATATTACATATGCGGCTCTTAACTATTTTACTCGTTATCGTTCATTTCCTTCACACTTTGAAAATTGTGTCATTAGTATGTAGAGTCTACACGGGGCACAGGCTCACCTCACGAAACTTATGCGATACATCTTCACCACAAGAGTGAAATTTACGAAGATGAAATTCCAAGTCTTGACATCTTGGAAACATTTTGGGATCTGTAGAGGCTTTAATAATTATTATTCTAATGATAACAATAACAATTATGTTATATATATTACCATGTTGATAAATATTGGTGATTATGAGAACGACAGTAACAACGGTATTTGCAATAATAGTGTTAATGATATATAGAATATATATATATATATATATATATATATATATATATATATATATATATATATATATATATATATATATATATATATAAACACTACAGTAACAAAGATGGTAGTGATAGCACGGATAATAGTAATAATGTTGATAATGGCGTTTAAATGGTAAATATATTAATAATATCAATGGTGTTAAATGGTAAATTCAATGATAATGATAATGGTGATAATAATGACATTTGACAACAATTATTACACTGGTAATAAAGAAGGAGGAACGGTTATGGCAATGATGATGGTAATGAGAACGACGTACCAGTAGTGATGATGGTGATAATATGGATAACGGTTATACTAAGTCAAAGGATAATAAATATGGTAAAGTGGATGGTATGTACGGTAATTTTAACATAAAAAAGGAAAATAATAAAAAAATGAGTTTAAATATATTGAAATAAAATATAAGATGAAAATATCTCATCATCAAAGGGCTAAGCCGAGGGGGGCGATGCCGCATCCACCCTTTCGTTTCCCAGCCATAAGGGTCCCACATGTCGATCTCCAGGCGGGCCCCTTGCCCCATCTGTAATTGTTGCGCAGGTCTGTCGAGCTCCCCAAAGCTATAACCCTCCTGGGTCATCCTCGGGGCTCCTCCACCCGGGTGGTCTCGAAAGAGAAAACCCTGAGGGAAAATGTCAAAAAGAGTAATAATAACGAAAAATTTAATGACAACTGATTAAAAATCAAGATTTTTTTAATAAAAAAATAGCGCCAATGATAATGATAATGCCAGGGTTTGATAACATAAGGAAAACTATGATAATTTGGATTTCCTGTTAAAAATTTCCCATAAATGTCATTTTAATAAGAAATAAATACAAGGGTAATTGTAATATGATTTTTTAAAGGGAAAATTTAAATTAAAATTATAGCAATAGGGGTTTCTAACGAAAATTTTAAATTTAAAATTTAATAATATAATAGCAACGAAAAAGATTATTTAGGTGTTTGAGAAAATGAAAAGGGTCCGGTAACTTTAAAGGTATACATAATAATATAATTGCTATAATGATAAGTTTATAGGGTTTACTGTCTCAAAGAAATGGAAAAATATTGATAAGGGTGTGGTATCGATATGAAAATGAAAAGAAAACTATAAAATTGTAATAACAAAAGTTTAATGGGAAAAAAATGGAAATGGCAAGAAAAAGGAAATATAAGGAATGAAAATTTTATGATAATGGCAATGAAAAAAATGGAATTTGGAAATGAACTAAAAAAAAAATGTGATATTTTGGGGTATAAACCATTACAGCATGTATGGACTATATTGCAAAAAAAAATTTAACTGAAGTATTAAAACGAAAATCATGGGAGGGGGTAAAAAAAGTGGAATACATTTTTTTTGATTATGTAATAAAACGTATGAGAGTTGATGCAGTGAGAAAGGCAAAAGGGAGGTCACCATTTTTCTTTTTTTTTATTTAAAAGATCAAATAGATATAAATGTTCTAGTTGACTTTTTAATGTTTCCCTGTAAGCCTGTGGTAAAATTTTATGAATAATTTTAAATATTTTTTTTTTTTTTAAAAAATAAAGAAAATCTTTTCCCGGGAAAGGGAAAACAACCGACAAGTGCCGTTGGTGACCTACCTTCGCGACCCCACGCGACGGGGCTGGCTGCATTGTGCGTGTGTGTGTTGTGTGCAAAAAGCTGCATTTTGTGTGTGTGTATGTGTGTGTGCTGCGTGCCCGAGGACAGTCTGTCTTGTCGCGAATGAATGCGTGGCAGGTCGTGTGCCCTCCCCTGAAAAAACACCCCAAACAACAAGGCTGGCTGCATTGTGTGTGTGTGTGTGGGGGGTGTGGGTGTGTTGTTTTTTTTGGGGCGTGACACACTGAAAAGAAAAAAAAAGAAAAAAGTACTTTGCTGCATCATCCCCCAAGCTATGAAAGAGTTTTTTTTGGGGACACCTAACTTGAAGGCTCTTTGGGAACTAAAACGTGCAGCACACATACCCCCCAAAACACGAACTTCTTTGCATGTTTCATACGCCCCAATATGACAGAGTCACTGGAAAAAAACCCGGGGTATAAAGCTCATTGAACATACAAAATGCATGCAACATACAACCCAACACAGAATATGAAGAACTCATTGCACCCACCGGGATGAAGAACACACTGCAATGAATGTGCACGGTATCAAAACAAGGATAACACACAACTCCGGCGACACCAAACGCGGGGCTCACGGGGTGTGTTTTCGCTGTTTTTTGCGTGAATGATTCATGGTGCCATGGACGTGTCTGTAGATGTCAACGACGACGAAGGGATGATGTGCCCTCGTTGAGCCTTACGGGGGCCCCACGCGACGAGGCGGGCTGCTTGTGTTTGTGTGTGTGTGTGTGGTGGTGTGTGTGTGTGTTAAGGTGTGTGTGTGTGTGGGGGTGTGGTGGTGTGTGTGTGCCCCCGAGAGAGAAAAAAGGAGAGAAAGAGAAAAAAAATTTCAATGAAGTTCATACAACTAGGCTATGACAATCTTGCAACACAAGGATAACATATAGTACAATCAAGAGAGAGAGAGAAAAGTTTTGCTGCAAAAAACAGCCCCAACACGAGAGTTCACTGTATGCTTCACACAGCGACCCCATGCGACGAGGCTGCATAGGTGTGTGTGTGTGTGTGAGTGTGTGTGTGTTTGTGTGTGTATGGTGGGGTGTGTGAGTGTTGGTGTGGTGGATGTGATGGTGGTGTGGTGTGTGTGGTGTGTGTGTGGGTGTGTGTGTGGTGTGTGTGTGTGTGTATTTTGTTTGTGTGTGTGGTGTGGTGTAAATTAGGGACACGAGGGCAGTGAGAAGCTCACGAATACAAGTGCATGCCACATACACACTCACACGACGGGGGGTTCGACTACGATGGATGCCGTATGACCTCAGGGACCCCAAACACTCTTCTGACTGTTGCGGGAATGACTTAAACAGGCGAAAGGACGTGTCTGTTGTTGTCGAAAACCGACAAAGTGGATCTGTGACCCCCCGGTGATCCTCCTGAACGGCGACACCAGCATGAGGCTCCTGCACTTTTTTTTTTTTTTTTTTTTTTTTTTTTTTTGTGTGTGTGTGTGTGCCACACATGAGAGAGAAAGAAAGTTCATTACATACTTCATACGACCAAGCTATGACAGAGCTCATTGCACAACACAACGTGCACACTTACCTCCCAACAAGATATTCTTGCATGTTTAAAAACACCTAGCTTGAAGATCTCAGGGACTACAACGTGCTGCAGCAGGGGGGTTACACAAGGGTAAAGCATCCACTTCTTGGTTTCGATAAGCACAGCAGTCGTGGGGCACGTGATATTCACGAAGCCACCCATGGTTATGTGTGGTGTCCACCCCCGAGGAGAAAAAAGTTTTTTAGAACTTCTACGCCCAAGCTTGACAAGCTTTTGCACAACACAATTTCAGGCACACTACTTTTAAAAAACAGAGTTTATTACATACCTCAACACCAAGCTAGAGAGGTCATCCAGCCTAGCTTAATTTCATTGGGACATACAACGGCATGCACCTATACCCTAAAACAGAGTTCAGGTGCCCAGGCTGTCTGTGTATGGAAAATCGACGCAAAATTGGCCAGGGTTACTTGCATTTTACTTGGTAAAGGCGTGCCCCGGGCCCCTCCTTCTCTCGCTTTACCCCAACGGCTCCTTGATCGCCCAAAAATTTGTAAGACAGTGTTTTGGACTTTAAAAAGCAAAAGCGTGTCGAGGGACTGCTTTCACCGTGCTGGCCCGGGGAAGCCCTCATTGACTTTAAAGGCACTGTTTTTGTTCCCCTCCGACCATTTTTTTAAAAAAAATCAATTAGAAAAATAGATCGATCGTCTAGCTCTGGTTTTTTGCGTTCCCTTTGCCTACTTAAGGTTTTCCCCAAAAGATCTAACGCACAATGGCCCACGGGACATTTACTTACAGGGGACCCGGGCCTCCCCAGTCTTTGGAACGTCCCTGTCCTCCTCGTCTCGTTTCCGGGCCCAAGGGCTCCTAGTACGTCCAAAAACGAGGGAAAAGACAGTGTATTGGACGTCAAAAGCGGGATGGAGGGTCTTTCATCGTGCTTGACCAGTGAAGGCCCCATTGCCGCTAAAACGTCTCTTCCCCCCTCCGCCCCCTTTATATTTAAAAAAGAAAAAAAAATCATAAAAAAGAATACCCGATCGATGTCTGAGAGTCTCGGGTTATAATTGCGTTTGCCTATACCCTCAGCTGCAACTTCATATCTAAAAACAAAATATTTGAATTGTTATTTTTTATTCATGTATTTTTATTTTTTGGGCGAGGGCGTGTTGAAATAAATCAATAAAAATCCATTATTTTGTTATGTGGCTTGGACAAAAACCATAAGGGTGGGTTTTCAGATAGATATTTAATTTTTTTTATATGATTTTTTGTGTAAAGGGTTTTTCCCAACACCGTGCATTTATCAGCCCCAGGAAATTTTCGTTAAATAAATAAAGTAATAAAAAGATCAGGTTTTCACATTTTTGGGAATCTTTTTCTTAGAGATTACTTTGGTGCCCCTTTGGCCGGGGTATTTTATGGGTGAAAAAGGAAAAATTTTCCCTGATGATTTTTTTTGGGGGGGTGAGGGGCCACATTACCTACATAAAACATAGTAAAAAATTATATATAAAAAGAAATCGGATCGACGTCTCAGACTCGATATAATTGCTTTCCCTATACCCATTTAACCCAAATACTTGACCAACGACACATTTTTTAATTTTATAAAATTTTTTTTTTTAAAATTTTAAATTTTTTTTAGGTGGGGTTTGTAAAAAAAAAAATATAAAAAATCGATTGTGTCGTTCGATCTCAGATTGTCAGGATTAGTGGAAAAGGCCAAACATACCCCCAAATTCCAATTTATCGATTCAATCAATTTTAAAAAAAAAAATAATTGGTTTTTTACAAGGGTTTTTTTCCAAACCGTAGAGTTATCGCTCCTTGGCTTTGTTTAAAACAATAATAATTAATAATAAAACAGGTTTTACAAATATTTTGAAACTGTTTTTTAGAATTTCCGTTTGGGGCCCGTACAAAGCCATAGATAGAAGAAAAAGCGAAATTTTCCCTCTTTTATATATTATTATATATAAATTATATTTTTTTTTTTTTTTTTTTATAAAATTTTTAACAATTATTTTTTTCTTTTTCTTTTTTTTTGTCGACATAAAACCCCAAAATTCCTCGGTAAAATAACCTCTGTTAGGTTGTTGTGTGTAGCATGTTGTAGGGCCTTTCTCCCTTTGGGGAAAAAAAACCCCCCCACGTGTACCTGGTTTTCGACATGACAGCTTCAGAATAGTTAGCTTGTGTCCTTTCAGTGCGGCATCCGTTGTATCAAAACCATCCGTTTGCTTAAAAAAGAGCCTGTATGGTGATCCCTGTTTTTTTAAAAGGGGAAACACACAAACACACATGGCCTCTGTTTCGGTCTCCAAGCGGACGGCTCCGTTTTTTTACATACTGAATCGTTTGAGTGGGAATGTGTGCATGAACGTTTATTGGGGAGTGATCTCTCTATGCTGCACACACCACACCCCACACACCACCACACAAAACCAAATCAACCACCCCACCCTCCCACACACCCCAAACATCCAAACCCATAACAACAAAACCCCTTTTTAGGTAATCTCCCTGGTTGCCTGAGTTTTTCCATTTCTTAAAATTCAAGAATTTTCTTTTATCTTACCAAAAACAACAAACAAACACAACAAAAAAAACATAACACCAAACATATACAAAATACAAAACATAACCACAACAACCAAAACATAACCTATCATTATGCCTTTAAAATCCCATTATATTATAATTATCAGAATTTATTATTTCATTATCAGAATTATCTTATATTATCATTATAAATTATCATATTATTTTATCAAAAAAAAAATTATTATTTTCATTATCAAATTATCTTATATCATATTATCAGAATTTTTTTATTTAAATTTTCATTATCAATTTTTTTACCTTATATTATTTACCTTTTTAAATTTTTCTTAATTATCAAAATTTTTTTGATTTTTAATTTGTTTCTTCATAAATTATAGATTTATTATAATTTTTTAAAATTATATTTTTTTATCTTATTTTTATTTTTATATATATTATTGTTAATTTTTATTGTATTATTAATAAATTAAGGATTACCCTTTCAAACTATTAAAATTTTAAAAACTTTAGATTATTAAAAAAAATTTTTTAATAGTAAATTTGGTTTTATGCATATTGTTTAGTTTTGTAACATTTTGTAACCCGGCGGTTTAAGATTTTTTCAAGTGCGGGAAACCCCATTTTTTGCTAACAGGGCAAAATTTTTTTCTATTCCAAATATTTTTTTAAAGGTTCTTCAAAATAAGGGATTTTCGGGGGGGTATTTCGATATTTTCAAGGCACAGGCCATTTTTTTTAAAACTTTTTTTCCCTTTTTTTCATAATGATGGTTCGTCCAGGTCTTGCGAAATAAGCCGGTGATTTTAACATTTGGGCGAAACACCGTTTTTCCAACAGGAAACCAGTCCAAATTTTTTGAAAAAAGGCTTACATGTTATTTTGGCAAAAACTTTGATTGGACAAAATTCTCCAGGGGTTGGGCCCCCGGAAAGGAAAGGGAGGGTGAAGTTTCGAAACCCCTTTTGGGGGCCAAAAAACCTGTCGTGACTTTATTTTTCGCAAATTTTTGGGGATCAAAAAAAGAAAGAACCCCAAGTATCCTATTTGAACAGCATCGTCCCTCCTGGAGAAGTTCCGTACCCGTACGAGTTCCAGTTTTGACAAGAATTTCTCCAATGAAAAAGAAAAATGTTCCCACGAAGCCCCTGACGCTCAGCACCTTTCCCAAAGGAGCTAAAAAGATTTGGCCGTGATACTTAAAGTATGCCGAATGGTGGATCAAGGTTTAAAGAAAAAAACTTTTTTTAGATCGCCACAAAAAAAACCCGTTTTTTCTTGAAAAAAAAAGGGCTTTGGGGTACTTACAATGTTTACCTTCGAAATTTTGGGGCCTCGGCCAAAAGTAAAAAAGTTTTGCAGACAGGACCTTAAAGCCTTCTGGTGAAACGGCAAACCAAAATTTTGGGGGGGGCCCTTCCCTGGCCACTCGTACATGAAAAATTGACCTGGGATCTTTGGGGAAAACTAGGGCAGCCATGGGGACGGTTTGGGGGGAAAATTTTTTTAATGGAAAAGTCCGGCCCTAAAGGGCGTGAAAAAACCGTAAAAATTTGGTTCTAGTCGGGGGGAAAAAAACCTTTCCCCTTGCAAACAACCAAGTCCAAAGGGGCCCCCAACTACCCGGGGGGGAAAAAAAACCCCCTTTCACCCAAATTGCCCGGGCCCTTTTCCTTTCAAAAAACTGGGATTTTTTGGGCAAAAATTTGGGAGCAATCCAAAAAATGCCCCCTTTAAAAACCATTCTCAAACACAATTTTCCCGGTTTCCTGGAAACTGGGATCAAAGAGCGACGAGAGGGGAGAGATTTCTCGGCATGAAGGGATGGAGACCCTATCGGGGCGGTGGGATGCAGTCATGATGGCCGATTACTATTTGGGCTTTTTAAAAAGGGGACTCCGCGCGCACATTTTGAGGAGCTCAAAAAAAGGAAGTGTCACACTAGTGTCAAGATTCAAACATCTAGTTTTCATGCATCTGTCTATATTGTGTCCTGTTCTTTACCTGATCTTCTGATCGATTTTTTTGCATTGACATAGAAAATGAATAGTTACCAATGTAGCAATGCAATACAGATACCACAATGTCTGCAAAAAGTCGATAAATTTTAAAAATTGGGGGGAGAAAACAAAAAAAAAAAATGTATCGGTGTATAAGTAAACAATAAAAAAAAATGCCGCCAAACCATTTTTAAAAAAAAAAAAAAAAGATTTTCCCATATTCACTTAGTTGAAAAGTTGACCCCGATGGGGGAAAATTGGTGGGATTTTTGGGTTTTACGATGCAGATTTTTATCTAAATCAGTTGAAAAAAATAAGCAACTTTCAAAAAATATTTTTTTTGTAACCAGTGTTTTTATTACCCTTATTAAAAAAAATCATAAATATATTAGATAATTTCAATTATAAAACTAAGTTGGATTATTAAATAATTTAAAATTAGGATTATTATAAAATTCCTTACAATTTTTTATATCACTTAAGAATTATTTGATTATTTAAATCATCATATTGTTATTTTTTTTTATTTTCATTTCGGTTATTACTTATTATCCTA
>NC_051429.1:1586486-1588986 GCF_015228065.2 Penaeus monodon | reverse complement strand
TATAGAAATAGATGATAGATAGATGATAGATGAGTCTATATAGATAAATATAATAAATAAAAAGAGATTATATAATATATACATACATCAGATATAATCAATAATAATTATATATATATATGTACATATATATGAATATATAATATATACATACAGATATATACATATGGATATGTATCTATATATCATCCAGCTATCATCGATATAATCGATATATATATATATATATATGTCTCTGTGTGTGTTGGGAAGATAGTAAAGATATATAATATATAATAAAGAAATATATATAATATATAGAGATATATAACACAAGATAGAACATAATATATTTATAGATAAGAGATATATATATAATATGTATAATATATATATATATATATATAGTAAATATATGATATAGATAATATATATATATAGATATAAAATATATATATTATCATAGATATATATAGTATATATACTATATATATAGATATATATAGATATAATAATATAATATATATATATATATATATATTTACAGTGTGTGTGTGTGTGTCGTATGAATATGTATATGCATATATATATATATATAGTAGAGATATATGATAGATATATATATATATATAGTATAATATATACGAACACAAAACACACACATGTAAATGTATATATATATATATATATATAGATATATATGAGATAGAGGTAAAATATATATCATATCTATAGATAGAGACAAGATATATATATATGATAATATAAGAGGATATATATATATAAGTATATATATCTATATATATATATATATATAGAGATATATAGATATATATATATATATATATGATATGTAGATATAATATATAATATATATACTATATATATATATATATATATATTATAAATATTTTACAAACACACACACACAGAGACATATATATATATATATATAGATAGATAGATAGATAGATAGCTGGATAGAAAGATAGATACATACATACATACATATGTATATATGTATGTATGTATATTGTAATAATGTATATATAGGTACATAGTATATATATATAATATATATATAATATATATCTATCTATCTAGATCTACTATATAGATTATAATATATTATATATATATATATATATATATATATAGTATATATATATATATATATATATATATATATATATTATATTATTATATATAATCTATGTGTGTGTGTGGTGTGTGTGTGTGTGTGTATGTTGTGTGTGTGTGTGTGTGGTTTTGTGTGTGTGTGTGTGTGTGTGCGTGCAATGTAATATATATATATATATTAATATTATATATATATAATATATATATTATATATATATAATATATAGATTAATAGATATATATATATATATATGTGTGTGTGTGTGTGTGTGTGTGTGTGTGTGCGTGCGTGTGTGTGTGTGTGTGTGTTTGTGTGTGTGTGTGTGTGTGTGTGTGTGTGTGTGTGTGAAGGTGGGAGAGTCAGATAATTATGTAAATCTTTGTTCAAGCTCCCTCACTGGCCTGGGCCCTCCACCAGTTACCTTCTTGTTGATCACATCTTTGAATGAGGTTGACGGTTAGGGATGGATACGAAAAAAACACGTTTCGCTATCACAATTTACTGAGTAAGTTAATATGTACAACACAAAAAATGAAAGAATTACATACAACTACCTAAACCTCCAAGTGAAATACTAAACCGTGACCTTAAATAAGATTCGCATTGAATATTTAATCAGATATTTGTCAACAGTAATTTCCCATCCCCATTTCTGAGGCTAGTACACTCCCACAAACACCACATTGCAAAACACTACGATGACTCACGCTTTGGCACTTGTACTTGTATCGGAGAGTAGCAGTAGTTCACAAGTGTTTCCGTCGTCGCTCACATCGGTGTCGTGATCATCTCAGTACGCACCTGCTTCTGATCTCCGTCCCTTTAATTAATCTCAAAAACCATTGTTTCAATATCCACTATCTAATCACTTCATTCATTAGACATTTTTCGGGACCTCAAATTTTAACGTTCTTACCAGGGATTATAATTTTGGTATATGTGACTCCTCGGGCGAGTCTCCGTGCCAATCCCGTCACACTCATTAACCCTGTTAAATGATAAATTTGACCCACACTGCATTATTTCATGTCAGTATTTGTCACATTGCATGTAATTTATTTCTTCTACACATTTTATAGCTACCCATATTAGAAAAAATCAGGCGTAAACAAGGAACCATCAGGTAGTGGCTTTTTTCGGGGGCCAGGGGGGTTGGCCCCCCCGGGCCTAAGGGCTCGGGGGATAGATTGCCCTGTTTTTTATACCGAAAAATTATTTATTTTTTTTCATTTGGGGGGCTTTTTTATTTTTTGTTTTTAAATTCGTATTTTTTCCCCTTTTCCCCAAAAAAATTTTTTGATTTTCATAACAACCTTAGGAAATCAATTTTTTCTTTAAATTTTTTTTTTTATTTTTGTTTTTATTTTTTAAAAAAAAAAA
>NC_051429.1:1580746-1586386 GCF_015228065.2 Penaeus monodon | reverse complement strand
GGATTTGAGTATGAATCGGTGTTGTCATTTCAAAGTAGTCCCTCGTTCTGTTGTTTTAGTTGTTTTGGATTCTGTACCATGGAGTGGTTCCCTTTTGATTTGACGTCAAAATTATTTAGTTAAATTGATTGTTTTAATTCCCTTAGATTTCTTTTGTGAGCTCGTGGTCAATATTTTTTTTTCTCAAACGAGACCAGTGTGCTCGGCGTTAGCCTTGATTGATGATAATGTATTATATATATATAGGATATATATATAGATATATATATCTATATATATATATATATATATATATATATTATATATACTATATATATATCTAGACATATGTGTGTGTGGTGTGTGTGTGTGTTTGTGTGTGGGTATGTATATGTAATGTTTATAATATATATATATATACTATATATATATATATATAGATTAATATATTTATATATATATAAAAGAAAAAATATATATTATACGTATCTATATATACCGTCTCCTCTCTCTCTCTCTCATCTCTCCGTCTCGTCCTCTTCTCTCTCCTCTCTCTCTCTCTCTCTCTTTCCTTCTCCATATCTCTCTCCTCTCTCTCTCGCTCTCTCTCTCTCCCCTCTCTCTCCTTCGATCCCGTCTCTCCTCCCCTTCTCTCTCATCTCCCCTCCCTCCTCTCCTCTCTCTCTCTCTCTCTCTATATCTATATATATAAAGATTATATAGATATTATATATATATATATCTATGATATATATATATATATATATATGTATATATATATATAGTATATATATATATATATATTATATACGTATCATATATATACTATTTAAGGATATATATAATATATATTATATATATATACTATATATATATATATCGTATCTATATAATATACATTATAAGGTTTTCAAAAAACTAAAAAAGTATAGAAATATATATCCACATTATAATATATATAGATATATATATATATATATATATATATATATTGTGTTGTGTGTGTTGTGTGTGTGTGTGTGTGTGTGGTGTGTGAGAGTGTGTGTTGCGTGTGTGTGTGGTATCTTTCCTAATTATCTATTGTATCTTCTATCTATCTATCAATCTATCTACTATATATTACGCACACACCAATAATGTTAGGATGTAATATACATAGTTACGATAGAAAGACAAATAGAAAGATATCTAGATAGATGGATAGATATACATAATATGTAATATATATAGCATATATTTACATATTTATTATATTTTATATATAATAGTATATATATATCTTTCCATAAACTCCATCTATCTATCTATCTATCTATCAATCTATATGTCTAATACATATATATATCTATATTATATATATTCATGAGTTATATAATATATTATATATATATATATTGGTGTGGTGTGTGTGTGTGTGTGTGTGTGTGTGTGTGTGTTGGTATACATTTATATTATATCTATATATATATTATATATATATATATATCTATTATAATATATGTGTGTGTGTGTGGTGTGTGTGTTGTGTGTGTGTGTGTGTGGTGTGTGTGTGTGTGTGTGTGTTTGTGTGTTTGTGTGGTGTGTGTGCGTGTGTTGTGTGTTGTATACTATATATACCATAGTATATACATATATATATTATACTATATATATATATTATATTATATAATATATCATATATATAATGTATCTTCTATATATATATATATATATATATATATGATATATAATATATATCTGTGTGTCGTGTGTGTGTGTGTGTGTTGTGTGTGTGTGTGTGTGTGTTGCGTGTGTGTGTGTGTATATATTATAGAGAATAGATAGATAATAGATCGATAGATAGATAGACCCGATAGATAATAGATCGATAGGTATTTATATTATTATATATACACATACATATATATATATATATATATATATTCGATATTATATATGATATATTCTACTATAATCTATACTTATATATATATACATATATCTATGTGTAGTGTAGTGTGTATGTATATCTGTATAATCTTATATCTATATATAGTCTATATTATATATCTATATATATATATATTGCTCTCTATATGTATATTTGCATATATTGTAATGTTCAATTATAGGTCGACAAGTATTATACACACTCTCTCCCTATCCTCTCTCTCACACACACACACAAACACACGCAAACACACACACACCCATATGTGTGTGGTGTGTGTGTGTGTGTGTGTGTGTGTGTTTGTGGTGATTGTGTGTGTTGAGTGTGAGTGTTGTATAATATGGTGTGTACATATAATGAGCATTATAAAGATAGTGCATTCCTATATATATATAAATATATATATATAGATATATATATTCTATATATTATTATTATTACTGTGTGTGTGGTGTGGTGTGTGTGTGTGTGTGTGTGGTGTGTGTGTGTGTGTGTGTGTGTGTTATAATTATATATATATATATATCTAATATATATATTAATCCTATATATATCTATATATATATTATAGGATATTTACATATATACATATATATATATATATATTATAAAATATATATATATAATTATGTGTGGTGTGTGTGTGGGGTGTGTGTGGGTGTGTGTGGGTGTGTGTGGTATAATACTTTAAATATAATTAATATTTATATATATATAATATATATATATATAAATATATAATTATATTGTGTTGTGGGGTTGGTTGTGTGTGTGTGTTTGTGTGTGTGTGTATGTAGCTTTAATACTTAAAACCACACACACACACCCCCACAAACCCCAACACACACACACACACAAAGATTTCTCCAAAGGCCAAAAATCAACTTTTTTCCTACCCCAAAACTAAACTAAACCTACCTAAAACCTAAATAAAAAATTTTACCAATTTAAGTTAAACCTTAACAATCCAATAAACAAACCCCACCAAATCAAAATAGAAAAACCCACCTAACAATTAAAATAACAAAACCAAAATGAGCAAACCAACCAAACTCCAACAACCTAACCAAAAACCTAACATACCAAACCTAAAGTAATCCTAACCAAAACATAATAACCTAACGAACATCCCTAACAGATATAACAAAACCTGAACGAAATTATCCTAACCGAACAAACATAAATAAACAAATATAAACAGTACAAAAGAAGCACCATCAAAGTTTACTTTTAAGTATTTTCAGGGGTTTTCCGTACACGGGAAATTTTGATCTTTTATTAACGTAGGGCACCAAGATTGCAAAAATTTAATTTTTCCCGATAACGAAGTACGGGGAATAAAATGGAAAAGCATTTTTTTTTAAAATAAAATTCATTGGACCGTGTATATGATTTAGTTTTAAAAATTTCTTTGCAGAAAGTTTCCCCTACTTCTAAGCACACAGTAAAGTGTTCTACCTGACACTTTAAATTTTGTCGACTCAAAGTGCATTCCAAAAAAAACTAAAGAAAAATGAATATGTGTGTTAATATGTAATAATTATATATATTTAATTATTATAATATAATATATATATATATATATACACAGTTTTTATTTTTATCTTATTTTATTATTATTATTATTATTACGGAAAGAAACACACGCAGAAAGGTTTTAAAAATGTAATCATCAAGAAAAAACAATACCAATTGTTATAAAATAGACTGATAAGGTAAAAGAAAAAAATTAAAAACCCTACAGTATACCAAACAATGCTGTCGGCCTTTTAGGTGAGTATATGTCTCGTTAATTATGATTCCTTTTTAAAAAAATACTTTTAAAAAAAAGGAAAATATTATTATCCTCCCAAAAAAATTTATTTTTTCGAAGTTTCAAAAATAAACACTGCGGATGATCGGTTTCTTTTTACTAACCTTCTGCCAAAAAGAATTTTTTCAAAAAATTTCTAAATGAAAACCCTAGATGCTATTTTTTCCCTTATACCTAATCTAAACAAAACTAAACCTAATCAAACTTAAACCCCCCAAACCAAACCTAAAACTTAGTACATAAATTAACAACCCAATCAAACCTTTATGATCCTAGCTTAATCTAACCTTCATTTTAACCTAACTGACCATCTTAACCTAAACAAAACCCCAATCTAACCTCCCCAACCTAAAATAGATTAACAGTGAACACTAACTAACATTTTTAAAATTTTCAAACATATGATCCCAAAAACCAATCATCTATCCAAACAAAACCCAAACTAACCCCAAAACCCTACTTAACCTACCAACTTAACCCATCTTACAAAACCCAGACTAAAAAAACGATTTTCCCTAGCTTAATATTTCTAAAAATTTCCCAACCTTTTCATTTAAAAACCCAAATAGATTTTCTTAAAAGGTAACCCAAATTAATTACCCCGTTATAACTTACCTAAAACCCCCAACCCAACCCTCACATACCTAAATCGAAATAATGTCCTCCCATTTAAAATTTTTTAAACCTTTCTTAAACCTTTCAATTCCAACCAAGATTTGAATTTAAAAAACCCTAAAAATAAACCATCCCTAATAAAACCTAACCCAACCCACCTATACCTAAAACCCAAATAAAATATATTCTAGTTAAAAATTTCAACCTTTCGTAAATTTTTGATTGTCCCAACCCGTCTAAGCTAAACAAACCCATAACTAAACCCAACCTAAACCGAGTAATAAACCCAAACCAAATCCTAATCTAACCAATTTAAACATACCCAAATTTAAACCAAATTAAACTTATCCAACTTAATCTAACCTAAACCAAACTTTTTTAATGATTTACCTTTCTACATTAAAAAAACCCAAACTAATTTTCCCGAGTATTACGAACTTTTCAACCAAACCTGACCTAAACTAACCAAACCTAAACCCAAACAACCTAAAATGTCAATGTAACCCAACTATATTTTCAACCTATTCTTCCCTATAAATAACCAACTAACAATTTACTTAACCAAAACCCTTTTTAAACAAATTTAAAATAACAATATAAATTTACGTTACTTCGAAACCTAAAATTAATCAAACTATCCCCCATACCCGGTCAACCCAAATCAATCTGACCTAACCGAACCTAACCCAACCTAACCCCAACCCGAAAAATTTCCTAACCAACCCCAAAACCCAACCTAAAACTAATCTCAATAATCAACCACACCCATACGAAATATGCCCAACCCAATCTAACTGTAACCTCACCTAACCCAAAACCCCAAACTATCCTAAATTAAAAAAGCTAACCCAAAACTGACCTAATTATATAATCAGAATCTAATTAACCAAAAAAAAAGATTCAAAACTAAACTAAATTAACAATTCTACCATAAAATAACAAACCCGCTTTACGATTCTACCTAAAATCACATTGAAACTAACAAAATCTTAAACTAAATGTAACTTAACCTAAAACTAACGATTTAACCTAACCAATCCATAAGATTTAATCTTATATAAGCTTTTTAACTAAATTAACTAACCTACTACCTAAAATGAATATGCAACTTAAACGTAACATAATTTTTCTAGCCTAACCTACCTACGATTTAACTTAAACCTAGCAATCCAACCTAACCGTTCTAACTTAACCTAAATTAAGAATTTAAATACTATACGTAATATAATCAATAAACAAGAAAACAAAAGGTAGAGAGGGGATAGCAAAAAACAAGAGGAGAGAGAGAGAGTGAGAAAGAGTA
>NC_051429.1:1573246-1578246 GCF_015228065.2 Penaeus monodon | reverse complement strand
GAAGCTTCTGTTTGAGGGAGAAAATAGAGAATTAGCGAATCAGAGTGCTCTAAAGTCTTCTTTAAAAACTGAGATGCGGTTGAAGGCAATTTCAACAACAATAATAATGATCATAATAATAATAATAAATGTTGAATGATAAGTGTTAAGAACTAGCTGATTAGAATGAAAAAGAAAGAAAAAAGTATTTAGCTCCAAAAATAGAGGATGTTAGGATCCACTTCAATTCGACCGAATTTTCTCGTCATGTTTTCAGAGACGAATCAAAGTGGATGGCTCCGATTCCCTTGTGTATGTGGCCTCAGCCCCCCCACGCACCGGTAACGATCTCGTATAGCAATCTTGCTGACTCGCTTCAAATCCCCCACCGCCAGTAGATGGTAAACCCGGTCAATCTTGCACACATGGGATAATTTAGAAGCAAAATTAAAACAGAGAGCATCTCAAACAAGGATATCCACTGTAAGAAAATGGAATGAAACATACTGTAAATTATAAAATCATAATAATTATAAAATATAACATATTACTTTTTCCCCCTTTTCAATGGGTTGAAAAAAAATTATATGGACTAAAATGTAAAAAACGTGTGATCTTCGAGTGAACGGATGAAAATCGATACGTCAGAAAAGACAGTGGTATGTGTATTACTGATAATGCAAAAGGGCACTCCGCTGTTCTGTACTACACATTATGAAGACACAGCAATTATTCCATTAATTCCAAGGACAATCTAATGAAAGAGAGAGAGAGACAGATGAGAAGAGACGAGAGAGAGAGAAAAGAAGAAACAGGAGTTACGAGATAGATATATACGTTGCAGTTTCAAAAGAAAACGGACAAATTTATCTTGTGTCATTTTAGCTTGGAACCGCATTAGATGCACTAAAAAAAATCGTGTACACATGCCTGTTCGGAACACATCTGATACTGAAGATCCCGAAAAGGTTGAGTTACCTCAAAAAAAAACGCTTTTATTATTTATTTATGATTCATTATTTTTTTCACTTCATTAACTTCATTAGATTCAATGATTACAACAGAGCAATCAGGAAGTCACTGGTAATTCATTATGAGTATTTGAAAGTGAAATTATGTGTATCTTTTCAATTTATCATTTTGTGTGTGAAGATAAGGTTTGAATAAAAGAAATGATTGAGGAGTATTTATTCACACATAAACAATATTTCCAGCAAGCAGCAATGGTAGTAGACCTATAATAACTGTCCTGCTAATTATTATGCTCTAGACACAGACCTAAACTACAGTTTCGTTGGAATTCTACGAATTTCCTCAAATGGCAAACATAATCACGAATAAATGGATAAAAAACGGAACAAACAATACAGGAAGCGTCTAAGATAAAATTTACAATGTTCAAAAAACACAGTTATTGCACGCCATCCTGTGGTAAACGACAGTGGGGTACGAAATATACATAGGTTGGTTACATAACATGGCCAAGATTTCGATTTATTTAAACTGTTAAAATTATACTAAGCAATAGCAGGTTAAGATTGAAGCAATGTTAGATAAATTGAACACGGTAGTCATAGTATTAACCCAAGTAAGAGGGTGGTAAGATAAGTTTATCAGTGGTTTTACACATAAATGACACTACAAGTGCTTAGTCACCAAGAGTCAGCTGTAGTCTGTACCAATCTCATCGTTTTCCTTTTCCTTTTTTTTTAAAGCTTCATGTTATTATTATATTGTCTTTGTGTATTAATATTTTATAACAAATTTAGTAGTCTAATATGAATAAGATAATAACAATGAACAATATAATAGTACAATGAAATAATATAAAAATAAAAAATAAATAGATAAAAATCAAAATAAAAAGTAAATATTTTTCCCGCCAATTCAGAATGGAAAATCAAGTTGGTCAATAGGGCGACACTGCTCGCTGAGCACAAGAGGCATTTGTATGTAACAAACTCTCTAAAACGAAAGATGACAGTTCAATGTCCTTGTGTTCTCATTGTATATGTGAAAAAATTCCCTATCTGGAAGTATAATGAAGATTCTTTCAGCCTTGAATCGTGTGTGTATGTGTCTTTGTGCGCCAGTGTAATGAGTATATTTGTGTGTGTGTGTGTGTGTGTGACTCCTGTGTCGTGTGTGTGGTGATGGGTGTGTGTGTGCTGTGTGTCTGTGTGTGTGTGTGGTGTGTGTGTGTGTGTGTGTGTGTTGTGTGTGTGTGTGTGCCTGTGTGTGTGTGTGGTGTGTCTGTGTGTGTGTGTGTGTGTGTGAGTGTGTGTGTGTGTGTGTGTCTGTGTGCGCGCCTGTGTGTGTGTGTGCCTCCCTCTGTGTGTGTTTGTGAATGTATGAATGTGAGACTGTTATAATGAGCGCAAGGGATGTGAAGTTAGAATGACCCAAAATTTCGTCTATATACCTCACTCACTTGGTCTTTATCCATAGGTACGAGTAGGGAATACCTCAATTTTAATTAGTTTTAGGTTATAGATGATAAAGGTACAGTTATATTCACTGGTCTTGTACTTTAAGGTTGCATAATTATGATTTTAACGAAGAAACAAAATATGTATATTGTTGTTTTTTACTAGAGAGATTCATTAAGTTCTGAAAGTGTGCATGATGGATTAGGAAGAACTATATGCTGGAATATATATATATAATATATATATCTATATATATATATATATATATAGATACTATATTATATAATACTATTATATATATATTATAATAATATATATATGTAGTATGTATGTATACATAACATACATACAACACCACACAACACACACATATATATAAAATAAATATATATTATATTAATATATATATATATATCTTATATATATATATATATATATATAGATATATAATACGGTGTTAAACCTTGATACTATAACCATAACCAGAGAGAGAGAGAGAGAGCAGAGAGGAATGTCATTTAATAACTTGGAAGAGTTTAGATTATATTTAAATATCAGGGATAAGAAAAAGTATTAAACTGTAAAATAGTGATAAAAAGAATGTCAATTAGGCACCATCCAGACATATCTCTCTTATCATTATTGAGATTTTAAAGCCATTCAAAGGGTAAGGTGGTTCTTGAAAATTTCAGTAGAATTAAGATTAATATGTGTTTACTCAAAAATTACTTTCATGTAAGATATAAATACTCAGATCGTATATAATGCAAAAATTATATACCATTGCTTGTTTGTCAGAAATATTTTTTGTTCCTTCAAGAGAACTATTAGTTATATTAGATAACTTGGTATTGTTTTACATTCTAAAGTGGAAGAACTGCATACTTGTGGGCTAGAAACTGAGTTTTTTTTTTCTTTGTTGCTGTGGGACCAAGGAAGTAAAGCAGATATCATCTTCAGAGTCCTCATGAATTCATGAAAGGAAAATAGAAGAAATGTGTATGAGAGAATTGAGCTGTAAAGACAAAGACGAAAGAAGGAAGACAAGTGAAAAGAGGGACAGTTCGGACTACACTCAATTGGAGCGAGTTAACGTTTGTAGTGTAATAATTGGAAGTGTTATGATGATATTTCATTCTATCAGGAAATGTCTTAAGCTCATTAATTGTTTGTATTACCTTGTCTCTGTTTACCTCTAAGTCTAAAGTTAGATCATAAGTAACCTCTATGATGATTATTATTATTATTATTTCATAGTGATTATTTTGGAGAATCCACACTTAGCGAGTGTATTTATGTGTAACATCATACTACATCCTATTTACTGATCACACAATGCCTGCCAGGTTTTATTGGAAATCTGGGTCATAATCTCAACCTCCTTCATAATAAGGTAATCTTGCGGAACATCGACTGCAGTTGTGCGGCGGACGTGGACGTAACGAGCCAAGACAGGAGGATCGAGGGAGAATTGCACGCTGCAACTGCAAAGGGATGGGTCGAGTAAAATGTCGAGCTGAGACGTTAGTTGGTGCGCACGAGTAGAAAGTGTGAAGCAGAGAAAGAAAGAGGGTGCGGGAGATGGAGAGAGAGAGAGAGATAGACAGAGAAAGAGACCAAGACCGAGAGAGAGAGAGAAAAAAAAAGAGAGATAGACAGCCAGCTAGCTAGACAGACAGAGAGAGCAGCATACGAAATGGAAGTGAAAGAGAAACAGCAATAAACAACGATAAAGGAAATCCTACTAACCAGCTGCTGTTAGGAAAGGGTCCTATATAAGTCCCAGTCACAGCATAGGACGAGGCATCTCCCCCCACAACAGCCACAGACCCGATGCTCACCTGGGCATTGGAAGAGAAGCGATAGGGAAGATAATGTGGAAATGTTATCAGTATCAGTTATCATTAATAACACGTCATTAGATTGAAATGATATAACGATGGTGATAACGATGATGATAGAGCTCATGGTGATTATGGTGATGATGATAGAGATGATGGAGGTGATGGTGATGATAGAAATGATGGAGGTGATTATGGTGATGACAATAATAAAATAAAAATAGAAGTTATGATAACCAAAATGATACTAATAGGGACGATGGACTTAAAAATTATGTTTATTACTAAATGCAATAATACTAAAAATGATGATAATAATAATAATGATGATAATAATAATACTAATGGAAATGAAAATTATGGTAATGACAACGATGATGATAATAATGATAATAATGACATTGATAATAATGATAATAATGACGAGTATATAAATAAAAATCAGGAAAATGAGGATGGTTTATAAAAAAAAAAATGATAATAATAACAAAGATTATGATAACAATAACGATGATGATAATGATGATGAGGATATTAGTAATAATAATAATGATGATTAATTGTAACAATAGGAGTAAAAAAAAGTAATAATGATAATAATAATAGTAATAATAAATATATAAATGCATAAATAAATAAATATATATATAATAGTAAAAATAATAATAATAAAAAAATAATAAAAATAATATTAATAAAAGCAATAATAAAAATAACGATGATGATGATGATGATAAAAATAATAACAATA
>NC_051429.1:1565746-1568246 GCF_015228065.2 Penaeus monodon | reverse complement strand
TATATACATAGATAGGCGGTAAATAGATAGAGAATCGAGATAAAAGGATTAGTAAATCGGATAGATATATATAAAAAAAAACTTTCTTTTCACTTTCATTCGTATGCTGAACAAATGCCTCCCCACACAATTCACGTAAATTATTTTCTTTCATACCGCATTTTTTCTTCTTCTTCTTCTTCTTTTCTTTTTCTTTGTTCTTTTATTTCTTTTTACTTTAAAAATTATTCACAAAAGAAATTGTTTTGCGCATTCATACCGTTTTTACAACTTCAAAAATTATTCACAATAAAATAACTTACTTTGCGCATTTATACCAATTGTTGGAACTCGAAAATTATATATACATATATTATATATATATATATAAAATTATAGAGATATATATAATGAGATAGAGATATATAGAGATAGATAGATGGAGAGGAGAATAAATATATAGATAGGCCAGAATAGAGATATATAGATAGAGAGAATGAGATATATCTATATATATAATATAGATATATGTATGTATATATAGAATATATATATATTATAGATAGAGCGAGATGGATAATATGATACATAGATAAGACAAGATATAATACAGACATATATATAGAGTATATATATAATATATAATATATATAGAGATAGCAAGATATATATATATTATATATACATATATATATGTAAATGTATGTTCTTTATAGCCTCTAAAGCTCTCCTCTATCCTCTCTCTCTCTCCGCGTCTTCGTATCTCTCTCTCTCTAGATAGAGTATTAGCGAGATAGAGAGAGATATAGATATAGAGATATAGGAGAGAATAGATTATATCTATATTAATATATACAGAGATATATATACATATATATACATAAGTATATACTATAGATATATTAGATATATTATATATATAGATATATATATGACTACTATCTATATAGAGATACGATATGTAGAGAGTAGAGGATGATATATATATATATATATAGATAGTATATATATATATATATATATATATAATGTTCTTTTAGTCTTAAAAATATCTATCTATTCTATCATATCTATATATATATAATCTTATTTATCTATCTATCATCTATCTTCTATCTATCTATCATCTATATATCTATCTATCTAATATATTATATATATATATATATATATATATATATATAATATATATAGATATTATATTATATATATATATATATATATCGTATAGTCACACACTCCCTTACTCTCTCGCGTCCTCCTCCTCTCTCTCTCTCTCTTTCTGTATCTCTCTTTCACGATTTCTCTACTTCTCTCTCCTTTCTCTCTTTACCTCTCTCTTCTCTCTCTCTCTCTCTCTCTCTATCTGTCTATCTATAGAGCTATCTACCTTTCCTGTCTAGCTATACATATATTTATATATATCTATCTCTGTATATATGTGTGTGTGTGTGTCAAAGGCTATCATCCTTAGTACAATGGTTGAACAGAGGGGTTAGTTATACTTGTAACGGCACATTCATCTTTATTTCTAAGAGTTGGGCCACACGCAGTAGTATAAGAAAAGACCGAGGACATGTTAGTATAGGGTAATCGGCCCGGCAGCAGATGTCACGGTCAGCTCGCCGGAGGGAGGCGAGGGCTATGACCTGTCCGCGCTGGTAACTGGCGACGAACTCCCGAGGCCTGGTCATCTCGGTATAAAGTAGCGACACGTCCAGCTGGAGAAGCCGAAATCGAAGCAGCTGCAGGAAGCATGGGGGAGGCGAGGTGAGGTCACCGGCCCCATCTGCTGCACTCGTGCCCCGTCTGCTACACTCGTACAGTGTGTTGTGTGTGTGTTTGTCTCTGTGTGTGTTTTTGCGCTTCCCTTTTACTGCGTTCCCCTTTTGCTCTAATGTGTGTCTGGTGTTTTGTGTGTTGTGTCCCCTTCTCCCCCCCTACCCTCACTCTCTCTAATTGTGTGTGTGTGTGTCTTTCTCTCCTCTCCCCCCCCCCCCCCCTCTCTCTATCTATCTCTCTCTCTCTCTCTCTCTCTCTCTCATATCTCTGTCTATCTATCATCTATCCATCCATCTATCTGTCTATACTATCTATATCTCCAAAACATGTATGTATGTATCTCTCTCTCTTCCTCCTCTCGCTCTCTCTCTCTCCGCTCTCTCTCTCTCTCTCTTATATATATATAATATATATATATATAATATATATATATATATATATATATATATATATTATATATATGTATATTTACATATACATATATATATCCCATTAAGACCCGAGATAAAACTTCTAAAGGGAATTACACCAAAACATTATCCAATGATCTTTAATATAAGACATAATATAAGGACATCTTAGATAGTATCCCTGTTTCATGCCTTTAGGGGTGTTTCTGTTTGTGTAAACAGTTGCTGGTAAATGACAGTCAATCAGGATGGATTAGGTTCAATGGGATATATATATATATATATATATATATTATATAATATATATAATATATATATCGATATATAAT
>NC_051429.1:1550746-1553246 GCF_015228065.2 Penaeus monodon | reverse complement strand
CGGGTTTTACCCCCCTCTCCATTCGCTTTCCTCCTCCCTCCCTCTCAAATTCAAATTCACCCCATCCCATCCCCCGTCCCCAACTCAAATTCAAATTGACCTGCTACTCTGCCCTCTGAAATTCAAATTGAAACCCCTCCCTTCCCCCGTCAAATTCACTCCCTCCCCTCCACCATGAAATTCAAATTCACCCCCTCTAACCTCAGTTTCAAATCCAATCCCTCCCTTCCCTCCTTGAAATTCAAATTCACCCGCTCCCCTCCCCCTTTCCTTCAAAATCATACCCAGCCCCTCCTCCCCCCTTACGTTAAAATAAGTTAAAATAACCCCTTTCCCCCTAAAATTCAAATTCACCCCTTCACCTCCCCCCTCAAATTCAAATGTACACCCTTCCCTGTCAAATTCTAATTCAACCCCGTCCCCTCCTCCGTCAAATTCAAATTCACCCCATCTCCCCCTCCACCTTACATTCAAATCCGCCACCTCCCCTCCCCCATCTCCTTCAAAATAATCTTAAGATTCCCTCGCACTGTCATAGCGTTAGATGACAACTTCTTCCCTCTTACCATTATGTCGTTGTATGACAACCTCTTCCCTCGCACCGTCATAGCGGCACTTGACAACCCTTTTCCATCGTACCGGTATAGCGTCACATGACAACCTCTTCCCTCGCACCGTCATAGCGGCACTTGACAACCTTTTCCTTGTGAAGGCCTATAAAAAAATCAGGTTGTTTCTCCATATAAAAATCATATGCATGTCCCCACAGGATAGGTATAATGGGTAATCACCATCCAGAGAGAGAGAGGTCGTGAACTGTATGACCGCAGAGGTCTCTTTCTTTCTCTAGCCCCTTTCTCTCTCCTCACCCCCCCCCCTCACTCTCTGGTGAATTTGAATTTAAAGAGGGAGGGGTTGAGGGGAGCAGGTGAATTTGAATTTGAGGGGGAGGGGAGGGGGTGATTTTGAATTTGAGGGGGAGTGTGGAAGGGGGAGATGGTGAATTATATCTTCGTCTGAAATACAATTTCTAATGAAAATATAATCGAAACCGGTCAATACATCTCTTGTAATTTCTGACGAGGATATAACCGGTTAAGTACCTCTTTTGTATTGTGAAGATAATCATTCTCAATCATACCTTTTCTACATAGGAACAGAGATTGATGTAACCTAGTCCTCGAGCCATTCATTCTGCTGCCATACAGCCATAGTTTATGAAAGAAGTCAATCTATCTTTGTTATTTTTTGCCGTCACTTAGGACTTCGTGATTTTCATCTTTTATTGCGTCAATGTTTGTTCGTATTTCATTTATTTTATTTCATCATTTTTATTATCATTATCATTATTTTGTCTAGTTCTTCATTCCTTGATAAAGATCTTAAGTTCAACTATATAAAGAAGTTGACTCTTTGCGTTGGTATTGGTTATTTATTTGCTTTTCTTTGCCTTTTCTTAACATTCTTTGAACTGTTCCATTTTGCTCTCTCAAGCATCTTTCTCCTTAAGATTTTTGAAAACTGCTTTCAATAAGTCGTTTTTTTTAATTTCTGCTTCACATTCTAACAAGTTTGAAATCGGTTTGATATTTTTAAACTATAGTCAGAATCTATTGCTGTCATAATTAGCCTTAAAGTATGACTTGCTTATTTTAATTTTCTTTCAGTCAAATTTTGATCTGGATTACTATCAATTGTGTTTCCCATAACCACTTTGATATCACCGTTTTGGATAGAGTCAATGTATATTGAATTACATTGTGGAATTCTTCCTTTTCTTCCCTGATTATGTTTTTTGTTGGTGCATAAAACTTTTCTCCTCACTATCTCTCGCTCTCGGGTAAGAAAAAATGCATACTTGCAATGTATCTGTGTGAGCGAATGCTCCCATGGGTGAGTTTATGAACAAGTGTGCACACGCTCATGATAACACTTCACCGCCTGCACATAGGATCTGATGAGTCGGAGGTTATGACGACTAAAATAATTGTTATAATGAGGATGGTCATCATACCATCAAAACAACAACAATAGTAATAATGAAATAATAATAATAATAATAATAATAATATAATAATAATAATAATAATGATAATAGTAAAATAAAATGAAATAATAATGATAGTAACAAAACTATAAAATATCAATAATGTGATAAAAACAAGAATAATGACTATGATAATGGTGAAAGTAATAATAACCATAACATAAACATTATTTATGATTAAACCTATTTTCACGAAATTTAGAGTCGAGGAGATGGGAAAGAAAAGAAGTAAAAGAGAGATAGATAGAGACTCCCACAGCACCCACAGGCAGAGAAAGAGATAGATACATAGAGAGACCGACAGACAGGCACTTTGACAAAGACATACACATAAACAAATACTAATACACATTAGATGAGCAAGCGAGAGAGAGAGAGAGCGAAGTGGTTAAGGCCGATAAGTAAAGAGAGAGAGAGAGGAAGCGAGAGAGGAAGAGAAAGCGAAAGAAAGAA
>NC_051429.1:1524657-1545646 GCF_015228065.2 Penaeus monodon | reverse complement strand
ATATATTTTTATATTTTATAATTATATATTATATTATTATTTTATATTTAAAATATATTTTTATATTAATAATATTAAAATAATATATATTATATATTTATATATAAATTTATTAATATTATTATAAAATTTTCTATATATAATTAATATTTAAAAATTTTTATATTTTTATTTATAATAAAATTTTTAATTTTAAATTTTAAAATTTAAAATATATAATTTTTTAAAATATAAATTAAAATATTATATATATATTATATTATATATATATATATATATATTATTATATATATTATTATATATATATTATATATATATATATAATTAATTTTATTTATTCTATAATTATATGTTACATATTCATAACACTAATTTTATTATTTTAATTATATTATATTATATTATATAATTATAATATATATAATATATATATTATATATATATATATATATATATATATTAGTATAATTTAATATATATAATAGATAATTATAATATATATATATATATATTATATGTTAATAAGATATATATAAATGATATATAATAATTATATATAATATATATATAGATTATATATATATAATATATATATATATCGATAATAAAATATTATTATATATATATTATATTTAAATATAATACTAATATAATATATATATATATATATAATATTTATATATATATATATATATATATATATATTTATATATAAATATAAATATATGTGTATGTATGTTATATATATATATATATATATATATATATATATATTAATATATATATATATATATATATACACATATACATATATATACACACACACAGACACACACAGATATATATATAAAATTATATATATATATATATATATAGATATTATATATATATATATATATATATTATATATATATATATAATATATATATATATATATATATATATATATATATATATACATATATATATGCGTGTGTGTGTATATATATATATATATATATATACGTATATGTATATATATATATATATATATATATATATATATATATATATATATTGTATATATATATTATATATATATATATATATATATATATATATATATATATTATATATATATATATATATATATACATATATATATATATATATATATATATATATATATATATATATATGCATATATATATATATATAATATATATATATTATATATATATATATATATATATATATAAATTACATTATATAATATATATATATTATACTATAATATATATATATATTATATGATATATTATATAGAGATTATGTGTGTGTGTGTGTCTTTTTTTTTGTGTGTGTGTGTGTGTGTGTTTGTGTGTTGGGGTGCATGCGTGTATTTAGCTTTATATATATACCATATATTGGAAGATATCAATATATACTATAATCGATAGACACCCAACATACACACACACACACAAACACCTACACACACAAACACACATCCACACACACATACACCACACACACACACACACAAAAACACACACACACATATATATCTATTAATATATATATATATATATACTACAATATTATATATAAATATACTATATATATATATATATATATATATATATATATAATATAACTATATATATGTATATATATATATAATATATATATATATATTATTATATATATTATATACTAATATATAATATTATAAAGATATATATATATAGAGGTATACATATATAATATATTTAGTATATAATATATATTAGATATATATTATATATATACACATAAAGATATGGATAAGGTATAACATTATAGATATCAATATATCTATATATATATATCAGATATAATATAGATTATATATATATATATATCTATAGATAGATGTATATAATAGATATATTATAGATATATATTATATTAGAATATTATATATACTATTTATGTATATGTATATGTTACACACACACACACACATACACCCACACCACACACACATAGATATATATATATATAATAGAGATATATATATATAATATATATATATATATATAGGATGATATATCATGGATAATAATATATATTATATATATATATATAAGACTATATATATATAGAGTATATATATATTTATATACATGTCATCTCATCTCTTTCTCTTTCTCTCTTCACTTCTCTGTCTCTCTCTCTGCTCAATTATATATACATATATATATAAATATATATATTATAGATATATAGTATATATATATATATATATATATATATATATATATATATATATATAGATCTATATATATATATATATTATATATATATATATATATTGTCTGTGTATTTTAATTTATTAATAATCATGTTTGGAATGATAAATGTTAGTGATAAGGATTATATTTCCATGACCATGCCAAAATCAGTTGCATGAATTAGTAAATTATTTGAGAATAGGCCGAAAAATAGATGTGATTATGAGGTGATTTTTTTGTGTTAATAATGTATATGTTTCATAGAATGATCTTCTTGTAATTGGTCTTAATATTAATAAAATTGATTTCTTCAAAATATCCATCACTGATTTATGGTTTCTCTGCTATTGGTATTTGTATACATATACATATTGAATTCTTGCTGAATCACATTTGGTTACCTGCCAGCTTTGTTTTTAACTTTTTTTTTCATCAGATACAATATATAATGGATTAGATAGCCATTCTGGTTGTTCTCATTAACCAATGTTGTTAACGCAGACTTTCCCAATACAAGGTGACAATGAGTTTCTCAGCCGACTGGATGCCTTTGGACCCACTCACGGACGAGGAAATGCCTAACATAGGAGTCAATATCAAAGAAGAACTCCGTGATCATGTTACCGAATGTTTGGATATTTAGGAGGAACCACTTGATTATGCAGATGAAATCAGGATGACCCTGAACAAAGTTAAAGTGTTATATATCTATATAATATATATATATATATTATATATAGATAATATATATATATATTAAAGTTAAAGTGATATATATATATAGACCTATCTATATATATTATACTCTGATATCTATAGATATTATATATTGTATATATATATATATATACATTTGTATACATATTATTAAGTGATATAATATATATAATAATATTACATATACATACATACACAAAAAAGCCCATCTGCGTATAAGGCCAAGTGTAGTGTATCTTACTTGGCAATATGACTACAGTGCCGGGTCTTGCACGTCTGCAAAGCATGTTTACTATGTAACCCTTAATTTGAGTTAATTTATACTTGGAAACCTGAGACCCTCATTTTATATATTCTCAAATGTCACGATGCATTTTCCCTTCTACTGTTCTTCTAAAGAATGAAAAGATTCCTTCTCTCTCACACCGTAGAATATCAAGAAAACACCAAGGAGGCCAGTGAACAGCAAACAACCGGAAGAGAGTTCCGACAAGACCATTCATTACCTCTCGTTGTCGTGTCGTATAAAATATATTTTTAAAATGAATGAAAGAAAAAATGAAAACTTATTTAGCCGAATAGGAGAACTGAAAACAAAAACTATCTGTATATATATATATATATATATATATATATATCTAATATAATATATTATATATAACACACAACACATTTAAATGAATTATATTATGCTACAAAAAAAACATAATGCACAAACACCACACCACACACACACACACACACACACACGCACACACACACACACACACACACACACACACAGCACACACACACAAATGTATATAATATATACTATATATATATATATCATCTATATAATATATATATATATATATATATATACATATATATATCATATTATGTATATATATTATAATATAGAATATATATATATATATTAATATATATATATCTTATATATATATTATATATATATGCTAATAATATTTATATATATATATATATATATATATATATAATATAAAAAAATTAATAATAACTAAATAATAATATAATATATATATATATATATATGATATATATATATATATGTGTGCTGTTGTGTGTGTGTGTGTTTGTGTTGTGTGTGTGTGTCTTTGCGCGTGTGGTATATTTATATATGTATGTAGAATGCATATATTAGGTTAGTCTAGCTTAGGTTTGGTGAGGATCGGTTAGGGTAGACTTAGGGAAGGTTAGTTTAGGTTTAGGTTAGTACGTCCGATTCGGGAATGTTAGTTAGGCGTATGTTAGATTAGGTTTATGTAGGTTAGACTAGTTTTTAGTTAGGTTAGCTTAGGCTAGGTTGGTTAATTACATAGAGTTAGGTTAACGTTATCTTATTTAGTTTTAGGTTTTCATTAGGTTAGGCTTAGTAGGTTTAGATTATGTTAAAAAAATTAGGTTAGATGGGGTTAGGTTAGGTTTAGGTTGGTTATGTTAGGTTAGACAAGGTTTATTGTAAAGTAGCTTAGGTTGAGGTTTCGTTAGATTAAATAGGTAGGTTCTTATGGTTAGCTTAGTTTCATTTAGGGTAGGCTTAGGTTATGTTAACTTAGCGTAGGTGGTACGTAGGTTATAGTAGGTTTGTTGTGTGTACAATAGGTTAGGCTATGTTTATATTAGGTGAGGCTAGGTTTAGAATTAGTTTAGGCTGGTTATGTACGTCAGGGTCATGTTCAATCATGGTTATGCTTGGGTTAGCGTGGTGGAAATACCTAATAATGGATTTTGAGGTTATTAATTACTTTCGTCAGGAATATGTCATTAGGAGAAATCTTGCCCAGTTCTTAATTATCGTAAAGATTCTAATTACTTGATAAAGTAAAAACTGATGCTGTTTCTGCTCTATCTCTGTTTATTTAAATCATGGTAAATATGGTTCATATATCTACAGATATACACTCACGGATCGATCATACCTTTCTAAAGAATTGTTAATGTTATTTTGTTAGATAATCCTGAATGCCTATAACGTCGAGAATATTCTATACTTTTTTCCAAAGCAAAGAAAATACAACAGAAGTGTACAATGCAGTCGTTACATAAACAACACAATGTCCGATTAATCATTATTATGAAAGATCAGTTAGAATGGAAATAGTTAAACCTATAATCAAATATAATTCCTGCCAGCATATGTCTGTAAAATTATGAATAATCCAGTTTACAAACTAAAAATATAAAAGAGAAAAAAAGGAAAAAACTACTAATCAATATCCTAATAAAAGAAATCTTTTCGTAGCTCAAAAAATCAATAAATATAGATGCCGAAACCCAAACATAAATTTTACCTAACCATAACGTAACCTAACCTAAATGTACCCTAAACAAATCTAAACTAGACCTAAGCCATCCTACACGTAACCAAAAATAACGATCGAACTTACAGCTAACATACCGTAACCTAAAAAACTATTAAAATTCCAAATTCTAAACAAACCATAAACTAACATTTCTAAACAATCCTTACAATTCTAACATAACCTAACCTAACGATTGTAACCTAACTAAGATTCAAGTAACTAATCTATTCAATTCAAGTTAATCATTGTAACAATATCAGAGGAGAAAGGGGAGGGAGAGAGACAAAGAGCAAGAGAGAGAGAATATATACTAATTATGTATTATATGTATATATCATATATATAATATATATATAATATATAGAATATTATATAGAGAAGAGAGAGAGAGAGAGACGAGAGGAGGAGAGAGACGAGAAAGAGAGGAGAGAGAACATGGGGAAAATTATACACACACACACACAAATCTATAGATATATAGATATATATAATATATAGATATATATTATATATAGATATTCCCCCCCTTCTCTCTCTCTCTCTCACTCTCTCTATCTATATATCGATCTATCTGTCTATGTCTATCTATATATAACATACATACCATAATATATAGATATATATATATTATATATATATATATTATATATATATATATATACATATATATATATATATATTTATATATATATTATATATCGCTATATATGATATAAGTAACCTAATATATCAATTAACCTAATGCTAAGTAATCATGTAACCTTAATATCAGATGAGAAAGAGGGAGAGAGAGAGAAAGAGATGAGAGAGAGGGGGGGACAACTGGTGTATTATTTATATTATATATAATATATTATACTATATATATAGTATATATAGATATATATAAATATATATTATATATATATGCCGTTTTTCCCCAGTTCTTATCTCTCTCTATCTCTTTTCTATCAATCTATCTGTATACCTATCTATCTCTATATATATATCGAAGAGAGAGAGAGAGAGAGAGGAAGAAAGAGAGACAGAATTTGGAGTGAGGAAGAGAGACAGAGCACCCGAAGAAGATATATATACATATAATATAGAGAGAAAAAAGAGAGAGAGAGATGAAGGAGAGAGAGAGGAGGAGCGAGAGTAGAAGAGAGAATAAAATGGAAGAGGGAAAGGATGTGAGATGGGGGGGGGGTTAGAGAGGGCGGAGGAGGAAAAGTGAAAAGAGAGACGGCTTTGAGTTAAACTGTTTATGCGAAAAAAGACCGCACTGTAGTGTACTCTCCTTTTGCAACATGACTACAATGCGGGTCCATGCAGCGTTTGCCCTCGATCATGAGAGAGGTTTCATGAGGTTTCGTAGCAAGGAGTGTATCACAGTACAAACCACTACTAGTAACTTTTACTAGTAACTTTTCCTTTCATTTGGTATCTTGTTCATTTTAGTAACTATCTTTTTTTAATAAAGTAAGTAAAAGACATAATAATAGTCATGTAATTAATGATAATAATAAATGATAATAATAAGAATAAAAAACAAAAATAATAAAATTTACGCGCAAAACGAAGATACTATCAAGGAAAACCTAAGACCCTAAGTCTGTTATTCTCAAAAATTTTATAATAAATGTGTCGCATTCCTAATCGCCTCTTGGAAACACTTATACATACAATACTGATCTTCTAGAACACCAAGAAGAAGTCAAAAGGAGGCATTCGGTGAGATGGGCGCTCGGGAAACCACACTCCGCTGAGCGACCATAGAATGTCTGCGCTAAACCCTATTTATTAAATCTCGTTTGTCATGTCGTAAATGTATTTATTTTAAAATAAATTAAAGTAAAAGTTAAATCATTAATAAAAAAATAAATACTAATTTGAACCCATGAACTATAAAGATAAAAGTAAAAAATAAAAAGTACAGTAATATTAAAGAAAATGCTCTGTGATGAAAGAGTATGAAAGGGGCTGTCCATCGCCCACGATGGTGCTGATAACTATGTGCTGCTGTCAAGGGGGACTGTCATAGCTGGCACACGAAAACTTAGTGAGGTATAACACACAACATATGCACGCTAGGGGAACAACATACACGCACGCCGTATGACGCACACACACACCACACATACAAGCACATGCGCATGCCACACAGACACCCACACACGCGCAAACACACACAAAGCTCACCACACAATATAACAGCACACACACACACACCACACATACACATACGCGAAAGCTAAACAGCAGTACGCACATGCACACACAAACACACACAAGAAACACGGAAAGTAAGCACAACAAAACCCATATATGGTACACCATGCACCAGGGAATGGAAGTGGAGCTTGGAACAAACGGGTAATAGACACTCTTGTCTAATCAGAACAACCCAGCACTCAAGTAAAAGCCAGAAGCGAGAAGGATCACAGAAAAACACACGCACAATAGACTCAAAACACAGTCTTGTATATGGAGGGACATGTCCTCGCACTTCTTTTTTTCTTTCTTTCGCTTTCTCTTCCTCCTCTCGCTTCATCTCTCATCTCCTCTTTACTTATCGGCCTTTAACCACTTCGCTCTCTCTCTCTCTCGCGTGCTCATCTAATGTGTATTAGTATTTGTTTATGTGTGTCTTTGACTCAAAGTGCCTGCTGTCGGCTCTCTCTATGTATCTATGTCTTTCCTCTGAATGTGGGGGCGTTGTGGGAGTCTCTATCTATCTCTCTTTTACTTTTCTTTCTTCCTATCTTCCTCGTACTCTAAATTTCGTTGAAATAGTCTTAGTTTATCATAAATAATGTTTAGGTTATGGTTATTATTACTTTCACATTATCATAGTCATTATTCTGTTTTATCACATTATTGATATTGTTATAGTTTTGTTTTACTATCATATTATTTCATCTTTATTTTACTATTATTCATTATATATTATTATTTATTATATCATTATTATTATTATTATTATTTCATCTATTACTAGTATTGTTGTTTTGAGGGATGATGACATCCTCATTATCAACAATTATTCTAGTCGTTCATAACCTCGGACTGTGTAAATCAGCCTCCATGTGGTAAGGCCGGTGATCGTGTCTCTGAGCTGTGGGCACACTTGGTTCATAACTCACACCAGGGAAGCATTCGCCACAACAGATACATTGCAAGTATGCATTTTTTCTACCCGGAGAACGAGAGATAGTGAGGAGAAAAGTTTTATGCCAACAAAAAACATAAATCAGGAAGAAAAAGGAGAATTCCCCAATGTAATTCAAATACATTGACTCTCTCCAAAACCGTGATACAAAGTGGTTATGGGAAACACACAATTGATAGTAATCCAGATCAAAATTTGACTGAAAGAAAATTAAAATAAGCAAGTCAGACTTTCGGACTAATTATGACAGCAATAGCTTCCTGACTATAGTTTAAAATATCAAAACCGATTTCAAACTCTGTTAAGAATGTGAAGCAGAAATAAAAAAAAAAAGACTTATAGGAAAGCAAAATGGAACAGTTCAAAGAATGTTAAGAAAAGGCAAAGAAGAGCAAATAAATAACCAATACCAACGCAAAGAGTCAACTTCTTTATATAGTTGAAACTTAAGATCTTTATCAAGGAATGAAGAACTAGAAAATATTGTAATGATAATAAAAAATGATGAAATAAATAAATGGAAATTCGAACAACATTGACGCTAATAAAAAGCTGAAAATCACGAAAGTCCTAAGTGGACGGCAAAAAATACCAAAGATAGATTAGATGGACTTCTGTTCAGTATAACTATGGCTGTATTTGGCAGCAGAATGAATGGCTCGAGGACTAGGTTAACATCAATCTCTGTTCCTATGTAGAAAAGGTATGCGATGAGAGAATGATTATCTCCACAATACAAAAAGACGGTACTTTACCGGTTAATATCCTCGTCAGAATAAAGAGATGTCATTGACGGTGTAGATTATATTTCATTAGAAATTTGCATTTCAGACGAAGACATAATTCAACATCTCCCCCTTCCAACACTCCCCCTCAAAATTCAAAATAACCCCCTCCCCTCCCCCTCAAATTCAAATTCACCTGCTCCCCTCAACCCCTCCCTCTTTAAATTCAAATTCACCAGAGAGTGAGGGGGGGGGGGGGGAGGAGAGAGAAAGGGGCACGAGAAGAAACAGAGACCTGCGGTCATACAGGTTCACGACCTCTCTCTCTTCTGGATGGTGATTACCCATTAACCTATCCTGTCCGGGGACATGCATAGATTTTTTATATGGAGAAACAACCTGATTTTTTTATAGGCCTTCACAAGGAAAAGGTTGTCAAGTGCCGCTGTGACGGTGCGAGGAAAGAGGTTGTCATACAACGACATAATGGTAAGAGGGAAGAAGTTGTCATCAACTACTATGACAGTTGCAGAATCTTAAGATTATTGTGAAGGAGATGGGGAGGGGAGGTGGCGGATTTGAATGTAAGGGTGGAGGGGGAGCTGGGGTGAATTTGAATGACGGAAGAGTGGAGGGGTTGGACTTTATAATTTGACAGGGAAGGGTGTACATTGACTTTGAGGGGGGAGGGGAGGTGAAGGGGTGAATTTGAATTTTAGGGGGAAGGGGGTTATTTCAACGTGAGGGGGGAGGGGGGGCTGGGCATGATTTTGAAGGAAAGGGGGGAGGGGAGCGGGTGAATTTGAATTTCAAGGAGGGAAGGAAGGGGTTGGATTTGAAATTAAAGTGAGAGGGAGTGAATTTGACGGGGGAAGGGAGGGGTTTCAATCTGAATTTCAGAGGGCAGAGTAGCAGGACAACTTGAATTTGAGTTGGGATATGGGGGGGATGGGGAGGCATGTGAATTTGAATTTGAGAGGGAGGGAGGGGAAAAAGCGAATGGAGAGGGTGGGTAAAAAACCGTAAAATGTTCCTTGTGTCCAGTCTTGCGTTTACAATACTCTCTTTACACACACAACATAACACATACACACCACGACACAACACCACACACACACACGCAACATATATATATATATATAATATAATATATGATATTATATATATATATATTTATATGTATGTTTATAAAAATATTATATAGATATATATATAGATCATATTATATATAGAGAGAGAGAGAGATGAGAGAGAGAGAGAGAGAGAGACATGTATGTAGTAGTGTATGTAATATGTTATCACAATTACATACACCAATCCCCAGTGGTCAACGCTTCTGCCTCCACCGCGTTAAATTTCAAAACTTCTTTTGTAAAAATGAGTTTAAAAACAATTAATCGTTGTGGTGGTTCGCTCAGTCCGTCTTCAAATATTTACATTACCAAGTAGTACATGACAAAAACTTTTTTTGTAAGTATGGATCCAAGAAGGGTAATCAACCTTTCACCCCGAACCACGCAAACCTTTTACATACATTCTCACATACATGTATGGATATAATTATATATATATATATATATATTATTATATATATATATTATATATATAAATGCGCATTCACATATGCACACACACACACACACACACACACTCAAACACACACCACACACACACACACGCACACACCCACAACACACACACAAACACAAACACACACACTCATTACTCTCTCTCTCTCTCTTTCTCTATCTCTCACACACACTCCAACTACAAAACATATTCGGATTCTATGCCAGAGGGATTTCATGATTAACGAAATGGTAACACAGCTTTTGTCTTCTGCAGTTTCATCATCTACTCTTGATTTCATGCACCAGCAATGATTTCAAGACGAGTTTCGCGACAGTGATTATTTAGAGCATTCGACTTATTAAGCATTTAATGTGTATTATTAGTTATCAGGAATAAGGATGAACTGTATTAATGTTTCCCTCTGCCTGGCCCTTCCCTCTCCCTTCTCCATCTGCCTTGGCACCCATCACTCTCCCTATGAATTGGCCACTCTCTCCTGTCTCTCTACCCTGGGCCTCATCTCCACTAGTCCAACGCTGTCATCGCTGCCCGTGTCAATGCCTCAAGACCCTCGGCGAGCAAGACGAAGATGAAGATCCTGCTCAATGGCAACGCGTCCTTCCTGTTTCGCCCGTGGATGGTCGGGGGTAGAAAAGTTTGGTCCTCAAGGCACAACCGGTCCATGTCTGAAGCGCGGTTCTGTTAAAAAGTGGTTGGGAGTTTGACCTTGTGGTCCGTATACTGCAGAGCGTAAGGGCGCTTGCTGTTGTTTGAGTTTCAAGGTAAGAAGAGGACAGTTATGCACCGGTGCTTAAAAATATACTTGAATAAACATACATTTATAAACGAAAGTTTGCATGCACATACACACACACATATGCGCATGTGTATATATATATATAATTATATATATATATAATCATTTATATATATGATACATATAATATATATATATACACACATATAATATGTTAGATTATATGTATATTTATTTATTTTATTTATTTATTTACATACATACATACATACTGTACACATACATACACACACGCACACACACACATACACATATGTGCATGTGTGTGTATATATATATATATATATATATATATATATATATATAAAAATAAAACAATATATATATATCTCTATATAATTATCATATATTTATCTAATGTACATATATATGTATATATATGTAGGTAGTGTGGATAGGGACAGAACGCTGCGCATTCACCTACGGACATGAATCGTGAAATAGGGTCAGTGACCGTGACGCAATCAGTGACTTGACGAACCACAAAACCACAACCCACAACCAATGTCCACAACAAATAATCAATACCCGGAAATATAACCTACTTTCACATGTGAATTTTAAGTTTGTACATGACGCATATAGATAAATAATGAAACAACTACAGACGAGTATTCCCTCCAATGGAGGTTGACCAGGTGACTAGATGATCACAGTATAACCACACAACCTTGTCGAGAGTGAAAGCAGGATAATGATCACGAGGAAAAACCACTAGACCATAGCTAGCGATGGCTACGCGCACACCCTTGCGGTTGAAAATGGTGCATCATAACAGAAAATGACCACTAAAGTGGATTAACAACAATCCAATACCGTATCCGAATCATTATCATAGCCAGATATGTACAGACGAGAGATCTCCTTCCAATGCAGTATGAAAGATCATGATCACCACGTAACCACAAACCATTGTCGAGAGTGAAATGCAGTTAATGATAAACATGAGGTAACCACCAGACCGTAGCTAATGATGGCTAGCACGCACACCTTACAGTACCAAAATGGTGTATATAACGAAAAGATGTACAATACCGTAAACCGAATCAATTACCCGCTAGAGTGCTACAATGACCATCCGCGCTCTCCATCCATACCACACCACAATATTCACCATGTTATAAACTTGTACCGAGATCGATAATAATTCTGTTACAGACGAGGGAAAACCGTCTCTCCAAATGACTGAACTGTCAAATCAATATAAATAGGTCACAAACAGTCTGCTAATGACCGATAATTTCTGCTCCTACTCACTGTACCAGAGAATAAGAATAACCAATAACGTAACATGGATTATAAAACTCGTTATACAAATATATGCTTATTATTATTGTATAAACACTATACAATGCGCTCGCACACACACACAACACACAAACACCACACAACACACACATACAACACACACACACACACACACACCACCACACCATTCCTCTTCCATACCTCCACACCCCCCGCAATATTCACCATGTTAAACTGATACCTGGATCGAGAATTGACCCTGTTACAGACGATTATCATCCCTCCTAATTAATACATAATCCATAAATGTCCCTCTAATGATGTCTAATACACACACCTAAAGGGTTCCTCTCACCCTCCCCTCCTCCTCTCCAAACCAAACCCTCCTTCCCGTGCCTACCGCCCTGCCCCACATTCCTCCATACCCAAAGCAATAATAGTAAGAAAAAGAAGCAACAAACAATCACAAGTCTTACTTAAGGAGATAATACAGTCCTGGCACTGAAGTGCGAGTGATCACACCCTCCTAAATGAATGAGCAATCATAATCCAACCCAATGCCAGGTGTCACTGATGAGACCCACCTCCCTCACCACCCCTCCTCCCCTCCACACAAATCCGTGCCCGCAATATTCATCGTGTTTGAACTTGTACCCAGATCAAGAATTGACCTGTTACAGACGATGACCACCCTTCCTAATGAATGAAACTGTCATAATCAATAACCCTAACAAGGTCTTCATATATGCTTTAGTGCAAAACAGACACAATACAAATCATATCGCCCGAATTTCATATAATGAGGATGATAATATGATAATTTCTTCTTGTTCAGAGGTAATGACGGTGGTGGTGCACTCTCGTCTGAGGTGTAACCAACCAAGATAAGAATCCATTTAAAACCCTTACTAAGATTGACAATGTTCGCATTAGTAAATATAAGACAAAAATATATGAATATGACACTATTCTTTCTCACTCCATTGCATTATGAAAAAATACTTGCAAAGACCATAATCAACATCTTTACAAATGCTTACAAATGCATAATATAACAACAGATGCAACTCTAATGATGCTAATATTCTCAACAGAAATTTCTTAACTTTTGCGGGAACGATTGATAAACTTGCGAACTCCTCCTTTTTTTTTTACATGTTATAACTAGTAGTTCTTACTCCAAAAGCATCTTCATAATAAAAATACATTCAGTGAAAAGGATCATGAAACTCTTGTTGTACCCAACATGCCTTTAATAGGACTTTCAAGCTTACACCAAACACGCGTCCTAACATGGTGATAACACAAATAAGATAAAAATAACAGGCAATATTTTTTGTGTTAAATGTAAATGCGATAAACTACCACTTACGCACCTTGAAAATTGCAAGCTTATAACAGGTTAATCATAATATAACAGGTGCAAACCCTAATAAGAATAACAACAGAAATTTCTTAACTTCGCGGGACGATTGATAAGCTATCTTACAATCCCAAGGCATCTTTCTAATAAAAATACAATTCACTCAAAAGATCATGAAACTCTTGTTGTACTCAATGTCTTTATTATGACTTTCACAAACACACTCCTAACAGTGCGATAATACAAGATAAAATAAAAATAACAGGCTTAAATTTTCTGTGTAAATGTAAATGCGATAACCACTATCTCATACGTTTGAAATTCAGGCTTATACAACAGTTTATATTACCTAACAGGTTGAAAAATCGCCGTTTTATTCTATTTAGAGCGTATAATAGGGTTTTCAACGCATCTGCGCGAGACCAAAGACGGGTTTCCCCCATCCTATTTCCGTCTGAACAGTTAATTATCTACCAACTAGGACCACCACCTGTCCCACGTGCTGAACCAGTTATGTTTTGCTAATTAACCTCAAGGGCAATGCGGTATATTTCCTAAAATGTTCCGCCTCACTCTCAATTTTGTACAATCTCAATGCAAACTAGGAATTATGCTCAGCTTTCCCATATGTATAACTCTGTGCATGCCAATACAGTGCTTTCTCTTTCTGATATAAAAAGACCAGGGTAAACATCGATTAGGGATCCTCTGTTTATGATGATATAAGAAAAATGAATTAGAACAGAGGTGGACTAGCTTTTCAGTATTTACTCCCCTCCACAAAATTGTGCTATAGTACTCCTACAAGTATATACAAGAAAGGAACTATGCAATGGTAACCACTAATGTTGGTTACTATAGTTTCATTCATCTAGCAAATATGCTGTTTTGTCTCCTACAAGAACGGGAAAAATATTGTAAAAGACACAAATAACCTTGCCGACGGAAATAATCCAACTAAACTTTAGCTCTCGATTTCCCTGCCACGATCTTTCTCACCAGTCTACAAACATGCTATAAGAGACGGGGGGTAGATAAGTTTGCTATCTTTAAGTCGGACTAACGGCGATTGTTGATTATTGTAGTTTTCATTTATCTAGCAAATATGTTTTTTGTCCCTACAAGAACGGAAAAATATTATAAAAGGACACAAATAACCTTGCCACGGGTATAATTCAACCAACTTTACTTCTCGATTTCCCCGTCATTGCCTTTCTACAAATATGCAGCAAGAGATGGAGCTAGATAGGTTGTTATCTTTAAGAGACAATCATCTCACCGCCGGACTATGGTGATTTACTTTATCGGGAAATGTACATTCAGCCACCGCTTTGTAAGTAACACATGCATATATGTTTTCTCAAATCTCCTATACAAAGAGAAAATATATTTTTTTACGTTGACACTAAATAAACTTGACACTCGATCTCTTAATATTTTCTGAATATCTTAATACAAAGTCATACCAAATGAAAAAAATATATATATCTTAACATCCTTTGCCTATGATTTTTCATTTCTATGTCCCTAGTTGTTGTAGTAGCGAAAACATTAAGGCCCCATAAACTATTTTTATCTTCAAAAATCAAAACACCTGTATAACAAGAAGGCTTTCACTTGATTATTTTTCCCTTTTAACAACTATGTCTTTATCAAAAACAAAAACTTTTATAAGATATAAAAAAAGAGGTAAAATAATATAACCCCCATGTTATAAAGCTTTTATAATTGTACGTGTATTGGACAATGACAAAGTCAAATTCGCCTAAAGCAGGGATTTTTTTACCAAAGATATGTTTACCCCTGTGAGTAAAAAAAAAAAAAAATATTAGTGACACCCTCGATGCGATGGATCTTAGCAGACAGCATGTGATTTTCCAACTGATGCGTTTTTTTTTTTTTTTTCTTAAACCGAGTTATCTATAAAGGTGCTTTCTTGTGGCGTGTCTACATTAGATATTCTTGTTTTACATGGCAGTAAAGGGTATATGACGACCAACATACAGTCGAGGAGGTAAGTTATAGAGAAAGGTTGAAAATCACAGTCCTAAAGGGGAAAAAGCCGCAACCGAAGCAATATTTTCTAAATGACAAGTAAAAAAGCATTCGTTTAGGAGAAAAAATATTCGCATTACCTCATAATAAGGGAGGGAGAAGCTTCTTTTCATAACTTAGAGAAAGCAAAATGCCCTTTTTTCAAATACAAGGGTGATTGAAGTATATGTATATGAACTGAGCAGTTTTTTCAGACTTGGGAAATATATGGTAAGGATTAAAATGTTATAGCACTGCTATCATCTTTAACAAAAAGTCTTATTTATCTAAAGATGCCTTCCTAAACTCTGACAATGCTCCAGGCAATATCCAGATAACGGACGACCACAGACAGGTATCAGGGAATACCCCTGCTTGTCACGAGATAATGACTTCACCGACATAGTAAAACCATTAATGGACGTGCGAAGTGAGGAAGAGGCGAACCATAGAGCGACACCATGGAAGTACTTTTCTCGTCTCCTTTCGTGAAGAACCGCATACTTAATGAATATCTACCATGGAAATCGCACCCCTTCAATCATTTGACCAAGGTAAACCCCCATGTTCTAGATAGCTAGAAAGTTTTAGAAATGCTCGCCTCGGTTGTTGATCTTCGTAGCACATCGTTCTTCACACCCACGTCGTTCCGCTAGCTCATGGTCTGTTCTCCCTATCAAACGTGCCATATCTTGTTGGCGAGGCCTCACCCTTCTCCTAAACCTGCTCCTCCTCCCCTCGACTAAGCGCAATGCTGTATTTACCGCGAGGATGTAAAAAATGGTGATTATAATCATAATTGGAGCTATAACATAACTTCACACAACACTAAATATGTATTGACATTGATTGATTTAGAATTGGTGATGCTTATAGCCATATCAAGATTGGAGGTTCCTTGCGAAGAAAATATAAAATTTGATAAAAGAAAACAGTAATATGTCTTTCATTAGTAGTATAAAATAGATAATTACTCGTATGACTGCAATACAATCATCATAGTACAAACATTTGCCACAATAATTTGTCAGAATTTATAATTCCATCATTCATTCAAGTTTTGTTTCTTTCCTCGCAATTATTTATTTTTTCCCATTCGCAGACAGAAATACGATGGTAGCAGGGCACGATTTACTGTCTTCCGAGCATGTCACTTCTGTCGGAAGGAGCATTCAGATTCTGATAGAGGCTTATAAATATTAACAACCGCATCCGAGCCATTACATGCTAGCATTTTATCAAATTTCCTTTTGTAAAAGTGTAATTCTTATTCTTAAATGACAAATAATGCTTACCAATGGTATCAATATATGTATTATTTTGCATAAAAGTACCATCTAACCTTGTTATTAAAGAAGAAATAAACAAATATACCCAAACTATTAACATATTTTGTCTTAGAAAAAAAAAATCATTGATCGATTGATTGATTATTTAAAATTATCTGCCCCGCCTACGATCTTGTTAACAAAAACTTCTACTCGGCGGTTACATTATAATCATTCAGCATGTAAACTGCCTACCTTATCACCGTCTTCTTCGTCGTCAGAGAATATTTCTCCCTATAATGTTGACCGCAGCTTAGACGAGGGGCTCTATATTCCCGCACGCACCGCACTCATCACTGACGCGGACAAAGACACACACAAATTAGCCTAAAGCAGAGATTTTTGACCATGGGTACTTTTACCAGAGGGAGTAAATAAACATGACACCCGCGATGCGATAGATCTTAGCAGACAGCATGTGATTTTCCAACTGATGCATTTTTTTTCTTTTCTTAAACCGGGTTATCAACAACTATATATTATATTTCTTAATCAAAACGTTCTTTGCAAAAAAAAAAAAAAAAATAAAGGTGCTTTCTTGTTGTGTGTCTACATTAGATATTCTTGTTTTACATGGCAGTAAAGGGGTATATGACGAGCAACATACAGTCGAGGAGGCAAGTTATAGAGAAAGGGTTGAAAATCACAGTCTTAAAGGGGAAAAAGCCGCAACCGAAGCAATATTTTCTAAATGACAAGTAAAAAAGCATTTGTTTAGGAGAAAAAATATTCACATTACCTCATAATAAGGGAGGGAAAAGCTTCTTTTCATAACTTAGAGAAAGCAAAGAATGCATAATATTTATGCAATAGCTGTATACTTTTATAAGCACATTAGTCATGATTTGATTTTTATATAATATTTATTGGTGTTTTTTGCCGTAGGCGGGGCAGATAATTTTAAATAATCAATCAATCGATCAATGATTTTTTTTTCTAAGACAAAATATGTTAATAGTTTGGGTATATTTGTTTATTTCTTCTTTAATAACAAGGTTAGATGGTACTTTTATGCAAAAAATACATATATTGATACCATTGGTAAGCATTATTTGTCATTTAAGAATAAGAATTACACTTTTACAAAAGGAAATTTGATAAAATGCTAGCATGTAATGGCTCGGATGCGGTTGTTAATATTTATAAGCCTCTATCAGAATCTGAATGCTCCTTCCGACAGAAGTGACATGCTCGGAAGACAGTAAATCGTGCCCTGCTACCATCGTATTTCTGTCTGCGAATGGGAAAAAATAAATAATTGCGAGGAAAGAAACAAAACTTGAATGAATGATGGAATTATAAATTCTGACAAATTATTGTGGCAAATGTTTGTACTATGATGATTGTATTGCAGTCATACGAGTAATTATCTATTTTATACTACTAATGAAAGACATATTACTGTTTTCTTTTATCAAATTTTATATTTTCTTCGCAAGGAACCTCCAATCTTGATATGGCTATAAGCATCACCAATTCTAAATCAATCAATGTCAATACATATTTAGTGTTGTGTGAAGTTATGTTATAGCTCCAATTATGATTATAATCACCATTTTTTACATCCTCGCGGTAAATACAGCATTGCGCTTAGTCGAGGGGAGGAGGAGCAGATTTAGGAGAAGGGTGAGGCCTCGCCAACAAGATATGGCACGTTTGATAGGGAGAACAGACCGTGAGCTAGCGGAACGAGTGGGTGTGAAGAACGATGTGCTACGAAGATCAACAACCGAAGCGAGCATTTCTAAAACTTTCTAGCTATCTAGAACATGGGGGTTTACCTTGGTCAAATGATTGAAGGGGTGCGATTTCCATGGTAGATATTCATTAAGTATGCGGTTCTTCACGAAAGGAGACGAGAAAAGTACTTCCATGGTGTCGCTCTATGGTTCGCCTCTTCCTCACTTCGCACGTCCATTAATGGTTTTACTATGTCGGTGAAGTCATTATCTCGTGACAAGCAGGGGTATTCCCTGATACCTGTCTGTGGTCGTCCGTTATCTGGATATTGCCTGGAGCATTGACAGAGTTTAGGAAGGCATCTGTAGATAAATAAGACTTTTTGTTAATGATAGCAGTGCTATAACATTTTAACACTTACCACATATTTCCCAAGTCTGAAAAAACTGCTCAGTTCATATAAATTTACTTCAATAATCACCCTTGTATTTGAAAAAAGGGCATTTTGCTTTCTCTAAGTTATGAAAAGAAGCTTTTCCCTCCCTTATTATGAGGTAATGTGAATATTTTTTCTCCTAAACAAATGCTTTTTTACTTGTCATTTAGAAAATATTGCTTCGGTTGCGGCTTTTTCCCCTTTAGGACTGTGATTTTCAACCCTTTCTCTATAACTTGCCTCCTCGACTGTATGTTGCTCGTCATATACCCCTTTACTGCCATGTAAAACAAGAATATCTAATGTGGACACACAACAAGAAAGCACCTTTATTTTTTTTTTTTTTTGCAAAGAACGTTTTGATTAAGAAATATAATATATAGTTGTTGATAACCCGGTTTAAGAAAAAAAATGCATCAGTTGGAAAATCACATGCTGTCTGCTAAGATCTATCGCATCGCGGGTGTCATGTATATTTACTCCCTCTGGTAAAAGTACCCATGGTCAAAAATCTCTGCTTTAGGCTAATTTGTGTGTGTCTTTGTCCAATATGCGAACAATTATAAAAGCATTATATCATGAGGGGCAAACAAGTTATATTATTTTACCTCAATTTTTTTTTTTCATATTTCATAAATGTTTTTGGTTTTGATAAAGAGTCAATTGCTAAAAGGGGAAAATGTGTTAACAATTAATCAAAGCCTTATTTTTTATTCTTGAAGATCGAAATAGTTTACATGGTTCTTTAACAGTTTTCGTCACTGTAGCAACTAGTGGCATAGTGAAAAATTATAGGTGAAGGATGTTTTCTTCATTTGGCATGCTTGTATATCAAGTTCTTCAGAAAATGTGGAAGAGGTCAAGTAGCAAGTTTTATTCAGTGTCGACTTAAAGATATTTTCTCTCTTTGTAAAAGATTTAAGAAAATATATGCATGTATTACTTAATAAGTGGTGTCAGAATGCGCAAACAATATTTGTTACCGTTGCATCGTTCTTTTTCTTCCTATATACGTGTAGCCAGGTACTATAGACAATTTCGAGGAGGGGAGTAAATTGCTGAAGAGCTAGTCCACTTTCTGTGCTGATATCATCATAAAACGGAGGATGTATTGTTATGCGATCTCTTATGGAAGGATACACTCGTCTGTATATAGTTATACATATGGGTCTTAAGGGAAAACTAAAACTGCATTGTAGATTGTAAAACATCGAGAAATGAGGCAGGAACATTTTAGGAAATATACCGCATTGTCCCTTGAGGTTAATTAGCAAAACATAACTGAGTCAACACGTGGGACAGGTGGTGACGCTAGTTGGTAGATAACTAGGTGTTC
>NC_051429.1:1514105-1521605 GCF_015228065.2 Penaeus monodon | reverse complement strand
TAATAATAAGTATAATAATAATAATACTAATCGTTATAATATTGTTATTAATATTATCATTGTTATCATTATCATTATCATTATTTTTACTGGCAGTATTATTGTAAAAATGATTATAATAACAGTAATAATTACAGTAATTATATTGTTATTGTTATTACTATTATCATTGTAGTTGATATTAGTATAGTTGTAAAAATATATATTTTAACTGCAATAATTGCAATAATAATGATAATAATTGCAATAATGAGGATAATGATGATGATAATGATGATGAGGATGATTATAACGATAATAATGATGATAATCATGATAATAGTGCAAAATAATGCCATGAAAACCACTTTTTTCTCGCTAATAGCGCTGCAGTAGGGCGACAGGTGCCAATTAGCCAAATTTCGTTCCACATAATGCCAAATGAAAAAAATATATATAAAAAAAATGTAAATTCTTGATCAATTGGTTGTGTGTCTTAAGGGCTGATGATTATGATACTATGATTTTAGTGAATTTCCCCTGGCCTGAATCAGGCGGGTCACCCCGGAGGCTTTCGGGCCACCTGTTCCCCTGATCTGTATAGGAACTCTACGGACTCCTTCGCCCTGCAAGATGACGTGGCTTTGCTGTTTTTCTGTGTCTTCCTGTGTTTTTTTTAATAAGAATGAACCTGTGTTTTTATACCCTCTGACTTACCTTTCCCATTGGTCCGTGATCTACATCTACGCTATTTCTACTGCACGTAACACTACTTATACACTACTTACCTTATATTCTATACTTACCTTGTCTTATTCTTGCCTTTTTCCCTTCGACTAAGTTTTCTCTTTGTGTTTTCCCGTTTTCCCTCACATATCCCTTTCTTTCACTTTTTCGTACTTTCCTGTGTTTTATTTATTTTTCGTGCCCATTTTTTTATAGTTTTATTATTCTTTTTATTTTATGTATTTTTGAACTTGTTTCAAACTCATCATACACTATTCAATAATTAAATGAACTGCATTATGGGTAAAAACCTCACCAAGCGCGGGAAGCCACAGTATAAAAGGTTAAGCCAGGTCGGTCGGGGAGAGGCTTTTTATCTTGTGACAGACAGTTGGGATATTTTGTGGCTGACTGGGCTTCTCGTGCGTGGGGGGTTTGGGCCTGTTGTTTCAAGTAAGTGTAGGTTTTTGGGTTTTTCAACCTCCCCCCCCCCCGACAACACCTTTTCCCCCCCCCCCGTTTTTCCCCCGATCCTTTCTATCCCTCTGTACCCTTATTCGCCCCCTCTTCCTTCCCTCGTTTTTTCCCTTCTCTCTATTTCCCACTGTAGTTTCCCCCCTTTTTCTACTCTTTTTCCTGCTTGTTCAAACCTTTTACCCCTATCCCTTACTATCCTTCTTATCCACCCCATCCTACCCTGTATCCGCCGCATTTCCCCTCGTCCCCCTCTTATTCGCCCCCTCTTTTGTTCTTCTTCCCTTCTACTTTGCGTGTTTTCCCTTTTTCCTTTCCCTTTTTTCCCTTTTTCCCCCTACTCTTCCATTAACCCTATCCTCTCCTGCCCCCCCCCCCTATAAAAACCCGTATCCGCCGTAATCCAAGGGGGTAGGCACACCCGGGGAACACTTCCCTCTCCCAGCCCTTTTTTTCCCATTATTTTTATCTGTGTTTTATGCTGGCTTTATTTACATATATTTTACTTTAAATTTTTAAACCCCTTTTTGTATTTTTTTAAATAAAATTTTGTTGATCCTTCCGTTATCCATTTTTTTTAGAGCTTCACTTTGGGTGTGGGATAACGGGGACATCCCTCTGCTGCGAATATCTCTTTTTTATTCTTGTTTTTTAAAATTCAGTTTTTTTTAAATGGTTATTTCCTATTACCTTTTAATCTCTTTTTTACGTGAGAGAAGTTATTTATTTTTTTTTTTTTTTTATTAATAAAATCGCACAGACGTTTTACTTTTTTTTGATATTGAAATTTTTCTTATTGCTTGTGCTAATTTTTTTAAAATTATTTGTTTTAGGTTTTTATTTTTGTATTTTTTCTTTTATTAAATTTTCCTTTTTTATTATTTTACATTTTTTGGCTACGCTTCCGTCCGGGGGATTTAAAATGTAACCCCCGTTTTTTTGCTTAATAAATGAAGGGATACTGTACGTGTTGGGGACTCCCCTTGGGGAATTACCTTTCCCTGGATTTACCCCGGGATGCGAAACAAGGTTGTACTGCCACTTTTTACTTCCCTGGTTATCTTTGGACGTGTTTTATTTGCAAAACCTTTTTTACTGTGAACCATGTGTGTTTGTTTTTTACTTTTTACTTTTTCGATTTTTTACTTATTTTTATCTTGACTTTTACTCGTTTTTTTTTATATATCTTACCCTTTTACTCGTTTTTTACTTAATTTTTTACTTCGGTTTTTTAAAAGACTTTTTGTCTACTTTTTACGATCTTTTAACTTTTTTTCCTCTTCTAGTTTTTATTTTTTAAACTTAGGTTAGTTTTTTCTTTTTGTTTTAAGCCCTTTGGCATTTTTTTTCACATTCTTACCCCTTCTGAGTATTTCTTATTCTGTTTTATTTTTTGGTCCCTTTCTGCACACTTTTTTTGTTCATTTTGGATTTTTTTTTTTTTTTTTTTATCATGTATCTTGTATTGGTCACGCTCCGGTGGGCCTGCATCCCCGGGGGATATTTTGGGCTTGTGAGGTCGTGGGGGTTTTCTGAGCTTAGCTTGGTCCCTTCACCCCCTTTTCGGGGAAAACGAACGGGGCCCCCCTAATTTTCCTTGGCCTTAACCTGAAGTCTCCCGCCCCCGGGGGGCCTTTTTGGGTTCTCTGCACATAACCTTAGGGAAACTCTAAGCCCCTCGCAGATGACTGCAGTCCTTCAGTGGATGGACGGATGATCTAGATCATTTGGATTCTGAAATTGGGACGGTATTTTGAGCAGTTGTCCAGGTAGATTTCAGCAGCTACTTGGATGAAAGCGATGTCGCAGTACCTGTGGGGGACCCCCCCACAGGAAAAACCTCCTACCCTAACAGAGGTTGGTGGCGTTTTCCAAGGTGAAGGTTGGGAAACTGCGGGTTATGCATATCCCTGCTGAATGCTAAAGGCTGGGGGTGAACCATGCAGGGGCCTGCATACATCCTGACTGCCATCGGGCATCTCGTCCCTTTTCCCCCTGACCTGTGAGGGCGGGGTCATCCCTCTCTGGAAGGGGAAAGGAAATCGAGAATTGTAGCAACTATCTGGGGCATTACACTTCTCAGCAACCGGAAAAATTTTTTCACCCACATTCTTCTAGACGGTTCGAAACCACCTACTGAGGCATCAAGCCCGGGGTCTGGTTTTTACGCCTGGAAGTCCCAATGACCGTATACTAGCGCTTGGTAATTGTGGAACGTCGCAATTTTGGGTCGTGGGATGCTCGCAGCTTAATTGCCCAAGAGGCCTGGGACTCGGCGCATCGGGAGTCCTATGGAGATCCGGGACTCAGGAATTCCAACACAGATACTAACCAAAATACAATCTTAACGGGTATTGAAAGTGTTTACAGTGTGGCGGGGTCGTAAAAACCTCTTCCTTTTAATTCGGGGGTGGGGAAAGGCGCGTCTTGCCCCATCCTTTCAACACTATATGGACTGGATAATGGGCAAAAGCTACTAACCCAAAAACGTGTGGAGCAACACTGGAATACAAATCTCTGACCTAGACTTTGCCGGACGTTGCTATCCCATTTAAGTCCCTGGGGCAGCTCTTTGCATTTTAAATGGGCGAAACCCCTAGGCTTGAGGTCTCCTGGACCAAAACCAAGATCTTGCTAACCGGGGCGCCAACTCGGCTATAGGGCACCCCTTTGTTTCCTATGGATGACCCTGCTCATCAGGGTTTTATCTTTCGAGAAAACCCCGGATGGGGAGGCCTGTGGGACGACCCCGGGGCATGGCTTTTGGAAGCTCGACGAGACCTGCCGCGAGGAATTAGAGATGGGGGCCCAGGGGCCCGCTAGAACTCGCCTCGAGGACCTTTGTGGATGGAAACGAAGGGTGGGGTACGGCCATGGCCCCCGTCGCCCGTGGTCCAAAAAGCCATTTTTTGGGCCCAAAAAAAAATTCCTTATATGTAAGAATATGGAAATGGAAACTATACACGGATGTTATCATCGGTGCGAAAACTTTACAAAAAAATTTTCATGCTTAGGACCCTATAACATATAAAAGGTTGCATATTTATTGAATTTTATATATAAATATCATAAAAAAAACCCCAAAAATCTACACGAGTAGGTCAGGTTTTGTTTTGGCATGATGAACATTGCCCCCATACTTTTAAACTCCTGAAAAGCAATAACTGGTCCACAATCCGCCCCGTTCAATTCGAACACATTTTGTGGGAATTTTGAATTTCCCACCGACGCCATGTTTTGGATACCCCTATCATGTTTACAGGGGCGTTTTTTTTTATGCCGGGAGAGGGGCTCACCCCCTTTGAGGTATCTCAAGATTTTCTTTATATTCAAAAATCTTGTCCAAGGGAGAATTGTATGTTCTATGAAAATATCGGAAAGGGAAAATTTCCTTTTCCCAAAAATTAATTTTTATTTGTCAAGTTCTTATCGGTCCCATATTTTTAATTTTTATAAAACTTCCCCTAATTTTTTCCCGAAATAAAAAAACTTTTTAAAGGGGAACTTTAACATTTATTATTTGATTGATCCCCATCATTATTTTTTTTTTTTACGAAAGGGGAGTCTAGAAGAATAATTTAACAAAAAAATCTGGCAGAAAGTTAAGAACAAAAATTTTGAATGGGGTTTTCAAACAAAATTAAAAAACATCAAGCTTCAAAAATCTCATCGTACTATGAAGGAACCAGGAAAAAATTTTGCGAAGATACTTAGGGGTGGACTAAAGCAAAACCACAAAGATAAAATTCTTTTCTCAAAATAAAACCAAAAAACACAGTTTTGACCCAAGGAAAAGTAATCATTTGATGTATACTGTATGATATTGTTTTTTTTATAGAACCCCGTATTGTTCGGGTGTTAGACGGGGTTTTCAAATACGTCTTACATTATTCGTCTTTTTTCCCTACAGTCAGAGAAGAGAAATAGGAGAAAAGAACGAATTTGATACAAAAGCAGAGGGGGAGGTAAAAAGGGTTGAGGAAGAATGTTCAGGAGTCAGCATTCCTACCTGTGCAAAAGAAAAATACGGGGGGTGAGAAAAGATGCTGCTAAATTATGTAAAGACACTCTCAGTCTCCAACTGACCAAAAAAAACTAAATAAGGGAAATTCAGAGTCGCAGCTAAACATTTTTCATCCTTCATCTCTTTGCCTAAAGATAAAAAGAGGGATTTTTGATTTTCAACCTCCCCCCCCCCCCCCCCACCCCAAAAAATCCCCCCTTTTTTCCCTTTCCCCAATCCTTCTATCCCTCCGTACCTTATTTGCACCCCCCTTTTCCCTTCCCCTTTGCTTTTTCCCCTCTACTTTTACTGTTTTCCCCTTTCCTTTTTTCCTCGCTTGTTCACTTTTTTGTATATATATATTATATATAAATATATATATTATATATATATAAATATAATATATATATATATTATATATGTGTATATATATATATATATATATATATAAATTTTATTTTATATATTAATATATATGGGTATATATAATATATATAATTATATATGTATATATATAATTTATATATTATATATATGTATGTGTGTGTGGTTTCTGCACTAATATATATATATATATATAATATATTTATAATATTTTATATATTATATTATTATTAAAAAATTAACATATATATAAATATATATATATTATAATATTATAATATATAAATTTTTATATAATTTTTACATGTATATATATATAATATATAATAAAATTTTTAAAAATTTTATATATATATATATTATAATAAAACACATGGATATATATATATATTATATTAATTATTAATATTATAAAAAATATATACAAAATTTTATATATATATTTATATATTATATATTTATATTGGTGTGTGTGTGGTGGTGTGGGGCCCTAACCTAACCCTAAAACCCAACCAAACCTAAACCTTTAAATAAACCAACCCAAAACCCAAACCCAAACCTAACCTAAACCTAACCTAATCCAACCTAAACCTAAACCCCAAAACCTAACCTAAAGCTAAATCAAACCTAACCCAAACCTAACCCAAAAACCCAACCCAAAACCAACCCAAAAATTAAACCCCAAGCCTACCTAAACTACCCAAACCAATCCAAAAAACCAACCTAAAACCTCCCCAAACCAAACCCAAACCTAACCCAAACCCTTCCTAACAAACACAAACCAAACCAAAAACCCTCCCCCAAAATAACTAAACCCTAACCAAAACCCCTAACCTAAACCTAACCAACCAACCCCAAAATTTAAACCCCCAAACCAAACCCAAAACCTATTCAAACCAAAAACCAAAACCAAACCCCAAAACCCTAACCCAAACCAAACCCCAAGCCTACCAAAAACAAAACAAAAACCAAACCCAAACCTAAGCCAAGCCTATCCTAAACTAACCAAAACCTTCCTAACCGAACCAAATACAAAACCCAAACCTATCCAAAACCAAACCAAAACCAAACCCTAAACCTTACTAAACCAAAAACCAAAACCCGAAACAAACCTAACCTAAACCAAATCCAACCAACCTAAACCAACCCTAACCCTTTAACCCCAAACCTAACCAAAACCATCCTAAACCAAAACCAAACCAAAAACCCAAACCCCAACCCAAAACCTTCCTAAATTTAAACCCTAAACCAAACCCCAAAACCCTAACCCAACCCTATCCAAACCCAAACCCCAAACCTAACCCAACCTATCCTAAACCAAACCCCAAACCTAACCCAAAACCTACCAAAACCTATCCTAAACCAACCTAAAAAGAAGACACACACACACCACACAGAAAAACCCCAACACACACACACCCCCAAATACATAATAAAAAAATAAAATATTATTAAATATATATTTTAAAATATTCATATATATATTTTAATATATAAAATTTTTATAATAATTTTAATATTCCAATATATATATATATATTATTACAACACAGTACCACACAACACACACACACACACACACACACCCCAAACACACACACACACACACACACACACACACACACACACATTATATATATATAATATATAATATATATAAAAATATATTATATATATATATAATATATAATTTTAAATATTAATATATATGGATATATATATGGATATATTATATTAAATAAAATTATATTTATAGGTTATTGCATTTTTAATATTTTATATTAATATAATTATTATATAATATTATAATATATATATATATATAATAATTGGTGCGTGTGTGTTTTGGTGTGTGTGTGTGGGTTGTGTGGTGGTGTTTTTTTGTGTGTATGTGTTTGTGTCTAATATATATATATATTTATAATATATATATA